>NW_010318722.1:0-32357 GCF_000700745.2 Antrostomus carolinensis | reverse complement strand
TATATATATATTTGGTTTTGGTTTATTTTTTAGAAAGATAAAACAATTATATTATGGCAATTTCTGAGGTTTGTTTTTAGAAAAAAAAAAATGTAAAAGATTGTTGATCAGTTCAGTGCATTAAGCCATTTGTGCATATATTTAAATTTGTTGTTAGTCAGAAAAGCACTGAAGCATTTTCCTTACTTTTAAGCAATTATTTAAATTCTTTCCATAATGTAATATTTTCCTCTAGTGGGGAAAGTATCAAAATATAAACTTAATGAAGCCAAGTACTAATTGCTTACTCTCATGAACACATTCAATGAATCTAACAGAGGTGGCATGTAACTAAAGCAAGTCAATTTTGGAATAAAGATGTAAAATACCCAGATGTAATATTATATCAGTATATTCTAAATTATCATGATTAAATATTTATATGGCACTAGAAGAGCTGTAGTTCTTTAGACAAGCATGTAAGCATGAAGAAATATATCTAATACATTATTAAGATAATTTGCAGTCCATTTGGTCTTTTATGTCCACGTATTATATTCAGAAAATATATCCATTTATTATCTATTCTTAGATAATATTATTAAGATTCCAAGACTCCATTCTCAAAAGTTAAGACATGCCAAAAGTAACACACCTTTTCCAAAAATGCTTTAATACAATATTAATGATATGCTCACCTGGCATGTTTTATACTTTATATCGCACTCTGTGTGAAACTCATTTCAATTCAGGTGTTCACCCTGGGAGCTCCTGTTTTGTATTTACTGCATGTTGTTTAACCTTGATTCTTTATAGTATTTTCAGTGATGCTCGACTCAGCAGTGTTTTAGCGTAAAGAAATTCTCAGTAATACTCTGATGCTGGAAGTTTGTATTGTCCATACTTTCAAACTTAACTAAATCATTGTGAAATCAGGTTTTCAGTAATTTGGGGTGTCTTTCTTGGGACATCTAGAACTTCATTTTTCAGAGTATTTGACCAATATTGCACCTTTCATGTTCATAGCAGAGCTCAAATAACTTCAGGGTCACCTGTCTGGCAGCTATGAGATGTTCAGTTGTGCTTCGCATCACATCAGGACATCCTCTTGCTATCCAAATGATAGGAGTTACCCAATTATCAAACTTTCTTCCTCCGCCCCTCCTAAAGGCTCTGCCTGTAGGAAGAGGCAGGCACGAGCAGGGGAGTTCTGAGTTCTGCTCAGGTCCCCGTCTCCAGCTTAGTGGGTGCCTCACACCTCCCAAAGCACCTGCTTTACCAGTTTTCTAGCTTTTGAACAATGATTCTGCCACTTTTTGCATTAAGTACTGCCAGTTTTTAAACAATTGAGTGAGTGTAGGGCTTGTATGTGAGTGGTTCTGTGTGTTTTTATACATTTATTTGCAAATCTTCATTTTTCTGAAAAGCAAAGGAATGGACATAAGCCATATTATACTTGAGTGGGCCAGACTTGGATTTTAATTCACTGCACCCATCTTGGCCATTTGAAATGCTGGAATAGTCAGAACAGAAGATTGCAGTGAAACGGGGTAAATCTATTTTTGCCAGGCAATTTCTGATCCTCTGCCTGACAGCAGAATAATGAATTCAGGAGAGTTGGTTTGCATCCCAAGCTCAGGGGTGGGAGTGCAGAATGAGATGGTGATGGTGGACTTCTCCATCATACTCAGTCTTCGTCCCTTTTGCTTCATTTTTTTCACTCCTCTTTCACCCAGCAGCAAACCTGTTCTTCAGCCATTCTGTTTCCTAGTCCTTTCTCCTGTCCTCAGCATCCTCACTTCTCCTTCATATACCAGTAACCATGAGTGCATAGTGAAGGAAACTGGAGATGAACATGTGGAACAGGCTACCTGCTGTTTGTCATAGAGAGCAACCAGTACTGGGAAGGCCCGCATGGAGGAATAGTCTCAGCTGCTTTCCCAGATGATACACATTATAAATATGAGTGTCATTTCATGGGACGATGAGATAATCTTTGACACAGTCTGTCATTGTCCCTTTTCAGAGTTCAAGAAGGGCACACAAAGTTTTGAGAAGCATGCAGTGCTTTCCTCTGGGTGCATTCTTGGCAAAGCTGAGCAGTTCTGGTTAGAGTTTGACACACACACACACAGAGAATTCACTCAAACACACCCAGTTTGTATAATTTCAGACTGTGTTATTTGACAAAATCATAACTGAAAAGAGTGGAAGTGTCACCAGCAACTTCAGTAGTAGGATTGCCAGCCCATCTCTAGTACATTTTTAAATGTTTTAATGATGTCTTTACAAAATAGGACTACCACTCAGTAAATAAAGTAAACATATTATTGTGTAAATATGTCAGTTATGGATTAATCCCCATTTAATTTATCAGTTTATTTCCAGTGTTTTTATAATGATTGAAATTAATGGGGCTGTTGTCGAGTTTGTTCACGTGTGTAGGAATTGGTATGTAAAGTAAAAATCACATTACGAAGCATTATATCTTCTGCTATGCAGATTGCCATATTGCTTATAGTACTGACTAAGCTTTGCATTGTAAACAAGTGTCTTTATATTTGCCCATAGTTGCAACTTTTAGTACTATTCAGGTCCAGAAATGCAGTCTCTAGTATCTGGTAATTTGTACAGCATTACATAAAATGCTGTGAATTGCAATTTTACTTTTTCATAAAAGAAGCACTTTTTCTAGCTTAACCAGCCTTTTTTCTGGCTGACATTAGAGTTTTTGCTGCATCCTTCAAGTATATATATTTAATACAGATATACATGAGTAAATCTTAAATACTGTCATATATGTGCATTCATGTGTATTTATATTACAATTTATGCATATTAAGTATTTAACATGCATAATATATATGTGCATGTAATACATATTTGTATGTTAACTATAGCAGTACAAGTTTAACTGTTTGAATAGTACAAAGATTTATCTTCCCTGTTCTGTTCTCTCTAGCTAAATGGATCTATAATTCTCTCTGTGTAGTGACACAACTTCAGGTTTCATGCAGACATATTTTAGCAGCTATGGCTGAAGCTAAAACCTCTCAACGAGAAGGATATTATTCAAATTCAAAATACTCAAGCATATTTCAAAACTCCGATGTTGTATCTAAGTCAAAGTGGTGTCCTCACTTGACATTGCAGTAAATGCATTGGACATTTTTCAGTTTTGTGGACAATGCAAATCCTTTGGACATGTAAAATTGCTTCTTGAACTTTATGGCAGACGTAACTTTGCTAGCCCACCATCTTGCAATTATGTTTCATAAAGAATGAAAGGTCATAGCTAGTAAGACTGGCATTGCCTCGATGCCATTAGCACAGCAATTTGTAACCAGAGTTTCCAGGCACCCAAAATATCTGTTACACTGCCTGTGTTGTAATGCGATTGAACAGCCTAAGGAATTTGAGTCTCTTAAAACTGTAGTGAATATACATGAAAAAGTTTGAGCTACTTATAGAAAGCAAAATGGAGACCATGTTTAAACAAAGCAAAACAAAACCAACAACAATCAGTAAACTTGGTATATCATTTCTCATTTCATATATGTATGTGGTTAAAGCACTTCCCTAACATATAAAAAGGCAAAAAAAAAATCAGCTGTCCCAGATTGTGCATGTCCCCACCACTAAGTAAATGTGGATGTGCAGGTGTGCTCTCTCCACCATTTGTTTCCTGTAACCCAGTGAATTCCAAATTCTTTTCTGCATAGTGGCCAAGCTTCAGATGTAGGGGCGCACCAGATCCTGGCTCACTCCTTCCTGAAATTAACAGCTGCTGGCATTTAGGACATTTCTTTTGGAAATAAAATTCTGAATATCTCTTGACAGAGTAGATGACTGAACTGTCATATCTCCTGGTCAGTGCTTTAATCAGTTGGCTATTGAATACAAGGAGAGCAGCATCCATTCTGCTGCTGGCACCTGGTTTCTTCTTTTTGAGACAACACATTCCTATATTATATCTAGCCCCAGTCCATGCAGATGTTTTGGAATTTCATAAAACAGTTTAGACTGTTCTCAGTGAAAGCATCAGAGAAATAATAAATAAAAAATATGGTTCTGTTTGATGCATGATATTTTTATCTTTTTCATAGCTATTAAAGTGCTACAAGGCATTTGGCAATATTTCCCTTGAAACAATAACAAAAAAACAAACCAAAAACAAAACCAAAAAAAAAAACCCCCACCAAACCAGAATTATGACATGCACATACAGCTTTTACTTTTTTCCATTAAACATTAGAATCCCTAGCTGGGAAAACTGTAATGTAAGGCTTTTACAGCAGGTACTTCATGCTTCTGTGATACCTTGGTCTTTCTTTCTGGAGTTATTATGAAGTAGTCAGAAATTTTCAAGGAATCATAAATAAAATTATGTATGTTCAAGTATGTGAAGTATCAGAGTATTTGGTGAGTGAACATATATATTTCTAAAACAATCGTCTAATCTGATAATAACACAAATCCAACCATCTTCTTGTCTAACAAGGAAACCAACTATCTACAGCAGCTGAAAATGTAGAGCAAACTATATTTAAGTTAATGACATTAATAAAATTTGCGGCTAAATTTTGTGAAGCTTTACTGTTAGCAGTGCAAAAACCAAGAGATGCTCTCACATGTTTTCTGCCAAAAATGGCAGAAATGTCTGGAGCTTGAGAGAAGTCAGATTGTGATTTAGCAAGAAACTGTGTTTGTTTTCGTAGTGAGTTAATAAAACTAGATTTCACTACTAGCCTAGTGCTTCCATTAGGGGAATTAAAACACTTGTATCAAATTAAAGTTGCATATTCTTTATCACATGTACCCAGGTTACATTCATAAAGCATCCATTTTTACATACATACCCTGAATGAGTCCATGACAATCCCCTGTAGATGATAACAAAATGTATATTTAGATTTGAAGATGTTCTTCTGGGCCACCTCGGCTAATTATAGATGACAACCCATGGCTTACTCCTTTGTTCTAAAACATCAAGAATGTTTCAAAAAGCTTTCTGAACTCTCTAGAGTCCCAGATGTTGTTATTGCAATAGGTGACTGGAATTAACAAAATGTGAAACGTCATTTGCTAAGAGTCTCTTGTGACTTAGGTAGGAAGGCAGCTGTACTCTAAACATGCATATGGATTCTCTACCAGAGTGGATAGAGTTAAGTCAAAGGAATCTCTAAAGGAGTTAAAGAGCTAAGCGGGAAAGAGGAAACACTGCCAGAGAGAAGTCATTCTCTCATAAACATTTTCACAGGAGTATTAATAAAATGGCTAAGCCCATGTAGGCTAGAAGAAAGGATTCTTCTCAAGGACAGGATTGGGGTTGGAAGTGACCTAAAATGTCAAAAACGTTAAAAACAGACAGGATTAAGTGAACACAGAAAAGCTGAGAGAAGGAATAAACAATTCAAGATGTTCCATCCACCAAAGAGACAGCAAAGACAGCAGATGTGAACTTAAGCTTAGGTAAGCTTTGTAGGAGCTGCATAAATATTCAGCCAATTTCCTTCTATCTACCTCTGTAATGTCACAGTACTGAAGATAACTCATTTAAAGCTGACTCAGGCCTGCCTAAGTTTGATCACAGCCTGCACAGCCTGGATCTTTCTGGTACCAGCTGACATAATCACTGCTGTAACCTTCATTCTGGTCATAGAGTCCAAAAATTGTTGAATTCCTCAGCATGGCTCAAGAATGGACACCAGTGACTAGATGTGACTAGATTGCTCTTCTCAATGATGCCCAATGGTAGGACAAGGGGCAATGGTTGTAAGCTGGAACACAGAAGGTTCCGCTTAAACTTGAGAAGAAACTTCTTTACGGTGAGAGTAACAGAGCACTGGAACAGGCTGCCCAGGGAGGTTGTGGAGTCTCCTTCTCTGGAGACATTCAAGACCCGCCTGGACGCCTTCCTGTGTGATCTCATTTAGGTATTTCTGCTCCGGCAGGGGGATTGGACTAGATGATCTTTCGAGGTCCCTTCCAATCCCTAATATTCTGTGATTCTGTGATTCTGTGTGCATGGCACTGTCATGAAAAGGGACAGTGTGGCAACTACATAAGTTTCTGACACATATTCCTGTAAAACCTGAATTGAGTTAAACTCTTTTATAGGCTTTGAAATACTCACATAGTACATGTTCCTTGTCTATGTAGAGGATGCCAAACCTCTGTTTCTCATTTAAAGAGAAGCACCTGTTTCTCATTTAAAATAAAATTGTGTTACACCATTTTGGCTATGTAAAAAAAACTTCTGAGGTTGGAATAGGTTACGTTTACCCACAAGTAAAGCTGTTTGCATTGATAGAAAGTTTATGCTGGCCATATTGTCCATAAGGCTCATGTCTTTGCCCTTGAGGAGGTGCCTCAGCGTGTATTTAAGGGGCACATAGGCATCCAATAGTACCAAGGACATTTACTGAATGTTCTGAATGTACTGATTGTATTTACTGAATATTTTACTATAAAGGACAGCTTAATTGCTGATGTTAATAAAGAAGTATTTTGATAATGTCTGAAATTATATTGCTCCAACTGAAAAGCTTTGATCATTAACTAATTTTATTAAATCAATGGAATAAGAAAAAAAAAAAAACAACCTTTTTTCTCTGTAAGTGTGCAGTTTTGGGCACCACAGTATAAAAAGGACATAAAGCTACTGGAGAGTGTCTGGAGGAGGCCACTAAATTGGTGAAGGGGGGGAAAGCCGTACAAGGAGAGGCTGAAGTCGCTTGGTTTGTTCAGCCTGGAGAAGAGGAGGTTGAGAGGAGAAGTCATCACAGTCTGTAACTTCCTCACAAGGGGAAGACGAGGGTCAGATGCTGGTCTCTTCTCTCTGGGGACCAGTGATAGGACCAGGGGAAATGGCAGGAAGATGTGCCAGGACAAGTTTAAGTTGGACATTAGGAAAAGGTTCTTCACCCAGAGGGTGGTGGAGCACTGGAACAGGCTCCCCAGGGAGGCAGTCACGGCACCAAGCCTGACAATATTCAAGAAGCAATTGGATAACACCCTCAGACACATGGTCTGAATCTTGGGATTGTCCTGTGCTAGGGCAAGAGTTGGACTCGATGATCCCTGTGGGTCCCTTCCAACTCACAACATTCTGTGATTCTATGATTCTATGAACCATAGAGTCTCATTTCTTTGAGACTACACTGACTTTTCAATTTTGTGTTGCAGATAGTAATATTAGTTGAGCGCTGCTTACTAGAATGAAATTGTTGCAAATGTATTTATTCAATTCCCATATATTATGGTATCATATGCTACAGCAGATAAGAATGCTGAATATAAAGCTGTAGGAAGATTCCCCGAAATATTCACGGAGTCCTCATGGAGGTAAGAGTGAACTTTCGTAAAGTGACCTTTATTAGCTTAAAACAGCACACTTTTATAGGGTTCTACAGGGTTCATGTGGTGCAAACAAAACTACTATTGGCTTAATTAACTAAATATCACACATGTCATCTTATAATTGGTTATAAGTGAATTTACTTCCGCATTCATGCCAGCCTCAGTCTCTCCCTCCTTCCATTTCCAGGATCAGTCTCTCCTTACTTCCGATTCCACGTGGCAGTTCCTCCCCACCCCCATGGCCAGCCAATCCTATTGAACATCCTCCCTTCTGTTTACAACCTTACTGTTGTTTCTCATCCTTATCTTTTAAGGAGACTTTGAGGGCACTGCCTTCAGGGTTACAGGCTGGGTTGTGCAGGCAGACCTTAAGTAAAACATCATGCCCTTGCTCTGCCAAGATATTCTCTACATAAAGCATATATGCAGTATGTAAATTGAAGATGTTCATATACATATGTGTATATGGATATCTATATGGTCCTACTTGCCACCAACATTTCTAAAAATAACTGCATTAACATGTTAAAAAGCAAAATGAAGTAAGTATAGGCACTTGTAGTTTCTAGGTATACTTCTGAAGAAACACAGGTCAAAAGTAGTGCTCATCAATTGGGAATGATTCTCAGACTCTGTTAGCCAGGTCTTACCTGTTTTTCATGAAAAATGAAATGGACATCATCCAGACATTAATACTGAAGTAACAGTATTTAGCTCTGATCCAAGTTCCATTTAAGTTAATAAGAGACTTTCCGTTAAATTCAGTATAGTCTAAGGATCTCGCCCTTAGAGTGCTGCCTTGTTAAATGTCCTTGCTTTACTTTCAGTCACATGGAAGTTGGTTATGTTCATCAGAAGTGGGTTTAGAAGACCCAACAGTAGCCAAAAGCCAGCCACAAGTTAGAAAGAGAATCAAAACCCATGTGTAGGTTTCAACAGCTGTTTGGTTACCCAGATATACAGGTGAGGTTTTAAAGTGTGACTTTTCAAAGTGCAAGTAAAATTGTATCCCAAAGCAAGCTGTGGAGATGCAAGAATGGCATTACTAGGCTGTTGCTGTTTTCTCTGACACCACTAAATTGGGCAGGATATCTGTACCAAAAATCATTGCTCAACTGTAGGAGTGAGTTGGATGTTTCAGGGTGAATGAGATCCCAGTGTCACTTTCCTCTAAGGAACTGACACCCCCCCCTCCCTCCCCCCCACTGCTGTGCCTGAATTCATTCTGTGATAAGAAGGACCATTAGTCCCAGGGCAGTTCTCCTTAGAAACTAATAGCATAACTGGATGAGCAATGCTTAACCCTTTAACCTAATTTAATTCTTTAATTTGGCAATTATGCATAAGGATTTTGGGCACACAATAGGAGAGTAGAAGGTGGATGTAAAAGTTTGCTTTGCTCTTGAATTGGAAGGAAGAGCATGAGTTTAGGGGGAATAACTGTGGGGAAGAACTTGCTTCAGCACTCCCCAAACTTTGTGCAAAATTATCAACTCTGAACACTTTCTCTGAACAACATCACTCATCTGTATCACCACACATTTCCTTGAAAGTATGATACAAGTAAAATAAATGTGGACTGAGGGTTGTGTTTCAGTACTTTTAATTAATATAATTATATTCACTATCATCAGAGTTACAGTAGTGTTTATTTTGTTTCCTTCCTTTCCCTATTTCTCTTCTACTTTCATTCCCTTTCTTTTGGGATTTCAGAATGTTCTTCCCTCTTTTTCTTCATGTTTCAGTAAAACAATAGATTCTCATGGGGAAAAATAAAATGGTTTTGTGTTGTGCCTAAAGGACAATCATACTTTTTTCTGTAGGATTTCATTGCCATCGCCTACCTACCTTGTCTTCACCTTCTGATTATTTCTCTGATTATTCCTTTTTTAAAAAATTTAGGCAATAGTATTAGGTGATGATGTTAGATGGAGAGGCAGGTCCATAAGAAACCCTACCCCTAGCCTATGAAGAACTTGAAATATTTAGACTAACTTGGTTAGAGAATTCCCGAACAAGTAGAAGCCACTCAAAGAGCATGAAGGACTGTCAGGAAAAGCTAGTTTGTGGTCCTCGTGTATATTCACTAATGTATGTGAACATATCTACAGCCTACCATTAACTAAATATAATATTGTGTCACCCTCTAGTGGTGGGTCTACAACACCATGCTTCTGATAGTGCTAAAAGATTTTCTCACTGCCTGTTTAGTAGAAGACCTTGTTACATGTAGCAGATACTAAGCTTAAATGTTTGGTGGCCTGTGTGTACTGATTTGTAATTTTGGTCTCCACTGCATACATCTGTAAATGAATTGTATCCTAATACTTCATGCCAAAAATTAGAGATGTAAATTGCCTATGTTGGCTTTGGGCAGATTAATGAACTAGAGGGGTTTTTAAAAAAATTATTTCTGTGCTCTTCTCCTTGGATAAGGCAAGAGCAAGTCAACTGAATTCCAACCTGCAAAGACAGGGAACATGACTGTGCACTTGAAGCCCATATTGGCTAATCAAATCCCTTCTTTATTAATTCCTAGTTTTATCCATAATAAAAGTCATAGAATCATAGAATAAGAGGTCGGAAGGGACCTTAAGGATCATCTGGTCCAACCTTTCTTGGAAAAAGCACGGTCTAAACAAGATGGCCTAGCACCCCCTCCATCTGAATCTTAAAAGTGTCCAATGTTGGGGAATCCACCACCTCCCTGGAGAGATTATTCCAATGGCTGATTGTTCTCATTGTGAAAAATTTGCCTCTTGTGTCCAATCGAAACCAGCCCAGGAGAAAATGGTACCCTTAGTCCTTGTCTAAGACTGTCTGATGCTGTACTGGACAAATGCAATGCCCACTCAAATCTGTGGAAGCAGTAATTGGACCTGAAGTAATGACATGACCTATGCATCATATACATCTCTTGCTATATTTGACAGTAAAGTGACATAACAAAGCCAAAATATTTTACATCACCTATTCCATTAGCTTCTGCAATACTTACAAAATCTGTGTTTCTGACCCAGCCTTAGAAAAAGCTGAAAGTGCAGTATGCTGGAGAAAGGCATTTAATGGGTTCATTTATCAAGATTCCCAGTAACTGATAATATTGATGTGTTTTACACTGATATTGGACAATTTGGCTTCAGATCACATATGATTTAAAGCGTTCTAAGTAACAGCGAAATACTGGGTTTGAAACTGAAGTGTTGTGCTTTTCACTGGATCAGGAGGTAGTGAAACATATAGAAAGCTGATTGATAGCCTGAGACAGCTGGAACAGTCCTTTTTGATCACTTTGCAGACATTCTTCTCAGAGGTAAAACAAGTGTTATTCATCTCCTGACAGAAACTGTACACTTCCTCTTAACATAATTTGGTAATTCAAGTATTAAATGATACTAAGTATCTGATATCTCTGTAATTTTATCAGTATGGGCCATGCATTCACCACTTACGTGTGAACTCAGAATTACTCAATAATTAAATTGGTTCACCATATCTTTGTTAAAGAGGTGGATGGCAGCATCTTTGTAGTCACAAATTAAATATGAGTATATATCAATGTGCCACTAACAGAACTGCAAAGGGTTTTTGATACCTCCTCACCATGAGGAATTGTTTAACCAGCCTGCCTTTAGACACTTCAGGAGCAATTAAGCCTGCTTGGACCAGATAGTGTCTGCCAGCTACACCATGGAAAGGCAAGGTGTTTTCATGAGAGGATGATGCACTAAGTAAAACTTAAAGTTTCTCAAGAAAGAACACAGCATACACTTCCTGTAATGTGTAAAGAGCCCAGGACACTCAAGAGGAGGGTCCTGACCATGCTGCTAATTAGCAAACCTTCTTCTGAATCTCTCTAATCAGCCAAGCTGCCAGTCTTTGCTCCCACACTCACAAGTGTGTCCTACAAATAAAACTGGGAAGAGAAGGGGAAAATATTTCTCATGTTGTCATGAACATTAGTTTAGTATTTTAAAACTAATACCCCCAAAATGGCAGATTTTGCACCTGCTTTCAAGTTTTATCATTTACTATCTGTGGGTTTTTATGTCTGTGTCTGAATCCTGCAAACAGACATATAATACATATCGCACACATGTACACTCACATGCTAGCAGAGCCAGGCAGAGCCACAGAGGCAGAGGTTTTCATTCATTTTATCATATTCATGTAATTTTCCTTAGTTTACTAGAGAAAACAAGATTTTTGCCTAATGTAATGGCAGTTATACTTAGGGAAAATGAAGTTCTCTTTCCCATCATGATCATCGCCTATAATGAAGCAATTTCAGTAACACATGTGTCAGCAGGTTGTTGGGGATGGTACATCCTTCAGAAAGAATACAAATAGACTTCGCTGACCCTCGAGTGCTGAGAGTAACATGAAACTTACTCTGACTTGTAAACTGAGCAAACATGACATGGAGGTCACAGAATAAGGGCACATATGCATCTTTCAGCCCTTGCATTGACAAAGGGACTTCTTTCTCCAGAGGGACATTTCTGCCATTTTTTTCCAGCATGTTTCACCTTTCACTAACTATTAATCCCAGTATGACTTAATTGCAAATTGTGACTCCCACCTACAAGCTCATGGGAGTTAATTCTTAAATTTTTTCATCATTTATTTGAGCATACAGAGTTAGCACTGAGAAGATATAAAGAAAATAAGGATATAGAAAACAACATAACAAATTGAGTTTAAATCAAATGTAACAAGTTATAAATATTATAACAAAAAGTATTATTAAAATTTACATTCATTAATGGAAAGTTTTTATTACTAGCAGCTTTAGGAAATCAGGGTAGACCATAACATTTCCTAAAATCTGTGCATTGTCTAATATTTTATGCAATATTCTTCCAGATTTAGTAAAATAGCTTCTCTGTGTCTGGTATAGTCTAACATTTATATACACATCAGTTTTAAACAGAATTTTCAGAACTTTATGAACTGGATTAACAAAGGAATTTTTGCTTTATTCAGAATATTCTTATTTTTCTGAACACGTGGCTCATTAAACATGTTTCATACTGGCGTGGATAGCATCCCATCACAGAATACTTCAAAGTAAAGGTTTTGGCACAGCAACTAGCATATTTATTTGATGCAGTAGGACAGCTGTGGAAGGGGCTTAGCCTCTTCATCATGTTAGCTAACTGATAAAGCACTATTAGCAGTTATCAACATGTATGGTAAAGGACACTGAAGTTCTTATCCCTGGTTTGCAGATGGGAAAATGAGACATGTCAAAGATCACTGCAGACTTTTGCTGGAACCCATCCTCCTGAATCTCTTTTCAACTAGGCCATCAAATTTCAGGATTGTGGCTGCTTATGTGAATAAATATGACAGGCTTAGTTGTCTTTGTTGTGTACGTTATTGGGTCAGTGATGCCATTTCCAAGTTTGGAAACAGCAAAATGTCATGCTAGACCAGGAAACAGAGGAGCTAACTTATTTTTTCACAATGTTGAAGAGAAAATTGTAAGATAAAAGGGATAAATTATTTTTCTAGTGTAATAACCAAACTCCATTTCAAGGACAATTTGATGGTCTAGATATGTATTTTCCCATGGTGTGGCCCTTAAACAGACTCCAGGGAGTAGAAAGCAGCATTTTGTAGCTTCTAAGTATTGTCTGTTTTTTTGTTTTTCTCAACAGAGCTACAGTGAACCTGTTGACGTTAAAGCCTCCCCACAACCTCAGATGATGAATTCAAAGCAGTCAGTGTTTCATGGGGCCTCCCAGACTCACTCTGCACTGTACCTCAGTTCCCACTACCACCAACAACCAGGAATGAATCCTCACATCACTGCCATGCATGCCAATATCCCCAGGAACATAGCACCCAAGCCCAACAACCAAATGCCAGTGACTGTTTCCATAGCAAACATGGCTGTGTCCCCACCGCCGCCTCTTCAGATCAGCCCCCCTTTGCACCAGCATCTCAACATCCAGCAGCACCAGCCAATTTCAATGCAGCAGTCCATTGGGAACCAGCTACCGATGCAGGTCCAGTCTGCTTTGCATTCACCTACAATGCAGCAAGTAAGTTTGATCTTTCCTTATCTGGGGAATTTTCTTTTTGCGTGGGCAGGGGGTTGGGGGAGAGGAAAGGTTATCCAGAAGTTGACATGGTGAGGGAAATTTAAAGCTATGGATTAACTTTAACTTTGCAGAGTTCCAAAACTGTAGTAGTAGAGTTTCAGGGCTTAGTCTTTCAAAGGCAAGAACAAATGCATGAGTTTACCTAGATGATGGGGAACTTGAGTAGAATTGTTTGTGCTAGCAGCAACGTTCATCACATTCTTCTGAACATTAGACCTGTCTCTCCCCCAGACTCAGGAGGCATCCTTTAAATAGAAGTGTGTCCATCAATCCATCTGCAAATCTGGGAGTACCATGAAATAAAAGTGAAATACTGAGTCTTTGGGAAAAAGAATTTTTTTAAAAAAGGCAGACATGTCTAGAAAAAGTTATGCTTTTAGCTTTTGCTGTTGTCCTTGTGCTGACTGTGATGTGGAACAATCAGAGGGAATATGAAGCAACACAGGTGGTATTAAACATGCTAGATTAAGTGAACATGAGTATGTTAGTTTATGTTGCATTCATAACTTCATTTTACTATATATACCTTTTCTTTACTGGAAACAAGTGGGCTGTCTCTTGTATCCCAATATGGTGGCTTTTTTTTTTCTTTTTCATTCTTAGTGTTTTAGAGTTGATTCAGGATTTCTGAATGAACGCAGGCAAATAGGATAGGATTGTGACTTTTGCGCCCAGGCCTATGGAGAGGCTTAGAGCACATTCACTCTGCTGATTTCATGAGAGAAAATTTCCTTTTCTGTTGGATGAGATCCGACTATCAATAGTAAGATCTTGCTTTGCAAAGAGGCATTAGAATGAAAATTCTTTTGATGGAGTTTCAAGAATCTACAAAATTTGCATACAAAGCTTGTCAGTTTTGGTTGATAATGCATAGTCATGAACTTGCTGCATGTTTTGAATATCTCCGTAAATTCAGCTTTGCTAACAAGGCATTTGCATTTGCTTTCTAAGCCAGAAACATTTCCTCTCAAGATTGGTCTTTAGAGTTGGGAATACCTGAAGACAAAACACAGCTTCTAGCTTGGAGAAAGAAATTTTAACAGGGAAAGAAATTTTCCACAGCAGGACAAAAAAAAAAAAAAAAAAAAAAAAAGAGTTGAAAGCAATCTGGACTGATAAATCTAGTTATTCAGAAGGTAAACCAAGGTGCACTCAGAATGATCTGGAATTTTTCAAAGACTTTGATCAGAGTGATTTGGAGTAATTAGACAGGAAGGAAAATTTGTAAAGTGTTTACAAGTCCGGTTTATTTTTCACGATCAGAGTAAACAGACCCAACAGACTTATGACAACACAAATGTGGTGTCTTTTACTGTCATGTATTCCTGAAGGTTTTCCTATTAGTTAGAAAGCCAGTGTCCTCGGAGAGCCCATGCTCAAATCTCCGATAAACTCAGGAGCTAACCCCAAGCCTGAGGAGCCAGAATTAGCTGGAGGAAGTCCTAGACAGGTGAGCCAGGAGTCTGGAGATCCTAAGCTTGATGGAATCGTGGTTGAACGATTGAGGCTCAGAGCAATGAGAGACAAAGCAATATACAGAAACTCAATGCAGTACCCTGATTCATTTACTAAACATGAAAAACTACATCTGTGACAGCAGCCTGCTGACATTGTATAGTTATATTTCAGCGAGTTTTTATTGAGAAGTGATTCAGTCTTCCAAGTTCAGATTGTTTGCCAAGTTCAGTGTCACTTGTACATTACTTGTGCAGAGCAGAGCTTTGGAAGATCAAACACCTTATGTCTACAGGACACTAGGTTGTAGAAAACAGATGTCTAGAAGTCAATATGTAGACCTGTATCATTATGAGTCTTTTCCTTTACTAAGTACAAGTGTAGTAAATTTAAAAATGCTATAACTCCGTGTCCCTGCTCTCCATTGTTAAACTCATGAAAGGTTAGGTTAAATACTTTTTAGCTACTTATATTCCTTAGTCAGAAAGACTGATGCTTATAATGAAGATACCATGATGAGATACTTCTGAGCTTCACTCAAGGTGACAAGTGCTTATTACCTGTTGAAATGCTACACCGCCAATCTTAATTTAATTTCTCTCTAAGCACTGTGGAACATCTGCAAACCAGTTTACATTTCTTATGCTCCTGCTTTTGTTTCAAAGTAATACAGCTTTTGAGATCTGGAAAATCTATGTAATTTCACTTTAGAATATTTGTAATTTTATTATTATTATTAGTAGTATACAACAGTTTACAGGGTTTGTGAATTGAGTTTGAGTATAGAAACCATTTGCAGCCCTGAGGAAAAGGACTTGGGGGTACTAGTGGATGAAAAGCTGGACATGAGCCACCAATGTGCATCTGCAGCCCAGAAGGCCAATCGCATCCTGGGGTAAATCAAAAGAATTGTGGCCAGCAGATTGAGAGAGGTGATTCTGCCCCTCTACTCTGCTCTGGTGAGACCTCACCTGGAATACTGCATCCAGCTCTGGAGCCCTCAACACAAGAAGGACATGTACCTGTTGGAGCATGTCCGGAGGAGGGCCACAAAAATAATCAAAGGGCTGGAGCCCCTCTCCTATGAAGACAGGCTGAGACACTTTGGGTTGTTCAGCCTGGAGAAAAGAAGGCTCCGGGGACACCTTATAGCAGCCTTCCAGTACCTGAAAGGTGCCTATAAGAAAGCTGGGGAAGAACTGTTCACAAGGGCATGTAGCAATAGGAAAAGGGGTAATGGTTTTAAACTAGAAAAGGGTAGATTTAGTTTGGATATTAAGAAAAAGTTCTTCAATATGAGAGTGGTAGATCATTGGAACAGTTTGCCCAGAGAGGTGATGGAGGCCCTGTCCCTGGAGATATTCAAGGTCAGGCTTGATGGGGCTCTGAGCAACCTGCTCTACTAAAGATGTCCCTGCTTACTGCAGGAGGGTTGGACTAGCTGACCTTTGAAGGTCCCTTCCAAGCCAATACATTCTATGAATCTATGCTTTAAAGAGTGATGTTGGCAAAGACAAAGCAAACAGTATTAAATTTTAGGGCAACAGGTGTACTAATACTGCTATGATTTGCCATGCCAGAGCAGAACAGTGGTATCCTGACTCTTGCTTAGTCATACTCAAGAAGTGTTACAGAATACTATCCTCAGGATTTCATACTGCCTTAGAACATGGAGGAGAGGTTGGCCAAAAGGAGGCAAATAGCAAGAAGTCCAGATACTGTAACCTGAAAGTAAAGGCCTCTTTCTGATTCAGTTGTCAAAGGACTCTGCTCTCCCTTCTGCTCAAAACTGAACAAACATTCTGCTGATCACAGAGCATGATAAAGAGGAAAAGACACAGTGGAAAAAAAACCTGAGCCCTCCAAATGATGAGGGCAAAGAAGAGGCACCACTCTGTATGTCTGACCAGTGGTGAGGAGGGAAGGAGGACTCTGGATATGAGGTCCCCAGCTGCACAGTGTAGACCACTCGGCTACATAGAAAGACAGCCAAGGAGAATGGGAGAACATGTAGCTGATAAAGCAGAAGTGATAGTTGCTTTTAATTCAACTTTTTTTCACTTCCTCTTCCCACGACTGTTTGATTTCCTCCATGCTAAAGGTGTGGCCACCCTAAGCCTTTTCCAAAGAGTCCAGCGGGCATCTAATTTATATAAGCAGCAAGAACAGAAACTAATTAACATCCTGCTCCCTACAGCGTGACTTGCAACAGGAAGCAGTTTCCTTTTCAGAAACCTCACCACTGCTCATAGCAAACAGACTAATACACTTTAAGAAGAAATGTGGTAAATTTTCTCATGTCACACTGCAGCATGAAGCTTAATAATCAAGAGAAGAGTAAGTCTTCCAACAGCTTCCCAGCAGTCTTCTGCAGACATTGCAGACTTCCCTGGCTGGGCACCACCATTGCAGACAGCCAGCCGTGGTGTAGGCATGTTAGTAGCAGCAGTCACAGCTCCCACTGGTGGTGGGTTCTGATTTTTTTCCTTTTTTTCCCCAACATCCATCTTTGAAATAGTTTGTGGCTTACTAGTGTGATGCTCTAGTAGCAGGCTCTGGGAATCCCTGCTCTCTACAGATCCCCTGCTTTAACACTGGTGGCTCTGGGAGATATGGTCACTTGTTTTCTCCAGGAGAGGGAGGATAGTTTCTAATCAAAGATCATCTTGTAGTACGTCTGAAGGACTGCCAACTCCAAGAAAAAACACATAAAGATCCAGATTTCAGTCCTGGCAGGCAGGAACACAGTTGTCCAAAACCACTGTGCATGAAATCCACGAACTCTCCTTCTGTGCATAGCTTTGAGGAGGGACTGATAAGAAGTGCTGACCTAGAGAGAGAGTTCTGCCCCCACTGATGCCAGGACAATGAGCTGATCTTCATCAGCTCCACAGGGAACAACATGTCCTTCTCCACTTCAAGTAGCCCTTGCCTGCACGTGTGCAACTGACAAACCAAGAGACACTGCCAGCTGGAGAAGGGCAATCTCCTCCAGGAGACTAAAGAACATTGAGAAGATGAGAAGAGTTGGTAACCAAAAATCCTCGGTGAATGCAGAATTTATGTTATTTTTAAAATCAATTAATTCTGTGGAATATGCAGCTGATGTAATGCATCCAAATTGTTCTGAAATGCACAAGGGAAAGTAAAATTTAGGTATTAGCATTTTGGTTGTATGCCTGGCATTAGTAAATATTTTTTAATTTCTTTTAAACAGTCTTCTCTAGTTTGTTATCTAAATATTTTTTGTAAGTTCTGCAAAGTAGACTATTTTGTCTCTATTCCTTTCTGTTCCAAAATGGTTAATTAATAAATTAATAAGGGGCACTACTTTAGACCTTTGGGGTGCTTATTTACAGTGTTGACCCTTTACACTGTAAAAAAATGACCATTTAGTTCTATTCTCATACTTAGATTTAAATTAGTTACTGATTTTTATGATATTTAATTTCTAATTCTGAAATATATGGTATTTTTTAGAAATATTATTAACAGCAGCCGTGTTAAAGTTTTATTTTGTTAAAGTCTAAATCCACTGTGCAGCAGATTTTCTTTCATCCACTTTTGCCACACTGGAAAAATTGCAGCAGATTAGAAGAGTGTGATTTTTCTTTCATTAAATGCTTCTGTGCGCATCTTATCACTGTACTCTGTTTTGACTGATATAGAGTTACTTCTCTCCAATCTGTTTCTTAGGTTTGACATGATGTTTAATTCTTATTTAGTTGGTATCAGGTGATCTGAAGCTTAACCCTTGTCATTCAAATCAGCATGATTTCTCCGAAGTTCAGGCTAAAATGGTGTCTGAAACTGCAACCTGTTTTCTTCTGCAAAGTCTTTTTTTCCTTTCTGTACTCAGACAGACACTTGTGCTTCTTTCTGAGCATTTTCCCTCCACATCCCCCTTCCAGCCTGGTGTACTGTGCTGTTTTGTGTGAAGATTGATGAGACCAAGGTTGACTCCCTCCCAAATAGGTTACTTGTTAAGGAACCCTTGTCAGTAGCCCTTCTGGAAGCATCACCTTCCCTTCTTAAAATCTTTCACCCAAGCATTGGGTGGGGTGGTGTGTCCCAATACAATCCCTGTCCCACTTCAGGTCACAGGTAGAGCAAGCAAAACTAGATTCTAATGTCTAATAACCATGGCTGCAAGGGTATGCATAACAAAGAAGAAGATCAATGTATGTCATTTTTTTTTAAATAATAATAACTCCTTTCAGTCTACTTTTAGGTATTTCTTTTCCTTTAGAAAATAAATGTATACAGCAAGATGATTGCATAGCCTGCCAAAAATAATAGTCTCATTTTTTCTGGTATATATTGTATACAGTAAACTCATGGACCTGCTGTATTTGTCCAGATTTCTTCCTCTTTTTTGCTAAGCTTTGTCTTCGAATGAGGTCAAGAGAAAAAAAAAAACCATTAATATCTGTCAACTTCCTTTATAACCTTAAGGAAAAATCTTTGTATGATATCACACAGACAGATTTTCAATTTCCTTGTGTAATAAACAGATGCTTTAGGATTTGGATGTAATTTAAAGGTTTAAAATATCACATTGAGATTGATGAATAAATCAGTTGTGAAGACAAAAACATTGATGCCTGTTGAAAATACCTCTCCAGACAGGCAGGAAATGAAATTAGTTCCCAGTAAAGTGTGGAGATGAAGATCACTGTTTAGTTCTGCTGCAGGCTTTTTAGGACTTGCTACAGTGGCACAACGAAACTGCTAGGGCTACAGAAATCTAATTAAAGAGCAAATGTCCCTCCTGACATCGAATTAATCTTTATCAAGTTCCCTATTTTTATTTCAATCTGGAACAAGAAAATGAAATTTAACATTCAAGGCATGTTGCAAAACAGTTGGTGATTTTCTCTTGAGCATTACAATGCAAAAACATTCAGCATTGTTTAATTAGACCTCAAAGCACTCATTTTCTGAGCACTTTTTATTTCATCATTGTTTGTTAAGGGCTTACATAAATAATACACAAATATTTACTACGAGCCTGGTACAAGTCTGTCTCCCTCTGTTGTACAGTTCTGTATTTCCAGAGCTTTTTCTGTTGATTAAAAAGCTGAAGTAATTACTGTTTATACTTTAAACGTCACCATACTTTATCAGTCTTTCACATTGAGTTCAGGTTTCTTAAATTACTTTGCCTTAACAAGTATGCTTTCCAACACACACATTGCTGGTAATCCAGTAGCCCTCAGCCCCGGTGGGACTGCTGAGCTGCAGCAGCTAAACTACTTCTGGAGCTGGAGCCTGGCTCAGGTACCTCTGCACCACCTTAATTTTACCACATGAGCATGTCCTAAGAAACAGGCCCCTATCCCAGGCAGTTATTAATTAAACAGGCTTGCCAGGTCCCAACCTTAACATGAGACATATTCAGTCCCAACGCAAATGCACGCATGCTTTGCTGGAAGAGAGCAAAAGCAATTTGGCTCTGGTCACAAAAAACCTGAGAAAATATCAGAATCAGTCCCCACACAGTTCCAAGCTGGCATTTAAACCACAGGCCCATCCTCCAGTATCTAAGCTATTTTATTTGTCCTAAATCTAGAAGAAATGGAATGAACATTGCACTGATGGTTTCTTCCTTTTATTTGGGGAACTGTGTCTTCTTGTTGCATGAGTACTTGAGCCTCTGTGCCTGCTCACTTGCATGCTTCACTACAGCACTGCTGGAGCTACTGACCCCGTATAGAATTTTTCTTGTATATGATTGTTTCATGAAGACTGATAAGAGAGAGCTCAGGGGCTTTGCTACTAAAGGTAAGCCTGAGTGCCTGAGGGCAGGATGTGTTTCTGTAGATGGTTTCCTCTTACAGCTAGATTAGAAAGGCCATATGGGTGATGTTTTGTATAAAAATTGTGATGAAGATATACAAACCCCATTTTTCTGCCTTCTAATTAAAGTCATTGGGAAGTCTGCTCAATTACAGTTTCCTTTAGATTGGTTGCAGGCATGGGGGTTGTTTATGCAGCCTGATGTGCAGGTTTAAAGCCTGGTGAAAACGTTGTGTGTAGACCATGGGGGTTACGGTCATGACGGGTGGATTTTTTTTTACCTTATTGGCAAGGCAGTATATGTTACATGACAAGTACATGCTGAATTTAGCTTGTGAACTTGCCCACTGCTAATGATCTGTCTCTTGAAGTCATCAGGGACAAAGTGAGGCTTCAGAGACTGTTTAAGGTACTGCGGTGTGGATTGGGATATCTTCCTTATGGAAGAGATTATGGAGGAAAGTTATGCTTATTTACAGCCTAGACGAGAATCTGCAGTTGGGATGAGTGGAGTGAGGTGATGGTGTACATAAGAGGCATGGCAGTGCAGAACAACTGCAGGACCTCTGGGGAAGAGATGGAGTACAACCCACCAAGAAAAAGGGATGTGAAGAAGGAAGTGGCATGTTATATTTGAAGGAAGCTCATTTCTGGGGATTAAGTGGGCCAGGGAGAAACTGGGAATACTCATTTGTCTTGATCAAAAGTAGTGTGGCTGACTTGTTAAACTTACAGAAAAAAAACAGCTCTTCCAAAATTCCTGTCTTAATGAAGGCTGTGTATATGAAGCAATTGCACATAATCCACTACAGTTTAAAATGAAAAGCTATGAGCTTTAATCCTATCTGTTCTGTATGTGGACTTTGGCCAGAAGAACTGTGTCTTGGTTCAAGTTCAGTTCCTAGTTTAGGAGCTATACATCCAGTTAACTTGAGTGGAAATTGTATGCCCTTGCCCCAGGAAGGACTTTGGTCCAGTTTCTTTCAGCAAACATTTGGTTTTCTATGGCATTCCCATACTTTTACCCAATGTGGTTCTAATTTTACAGGAACATGATGTACATTTATACAGGGTGAACCAGATAGACTAGCCTTGAAATTTCAATTGTTCTCCTGGTTTTGAAGCACAGCATTTAAACATCTTCATATATCAAAAGAGCTAAAAATTATTATGACTTTTCATATGACAGATAGTTCAGGGAGCCGGTTAGATGCCTCTTTGTAACTCCCACTTTTTTTCCTCATCTTCTTGGCTTCAAAAAGCAGGTTATTCTGTGCTACTTTCACTACATTAGTCCAACAACTGTTAAAAAGCTTTGGTTGAATTTCTGTTTAGTTGAGAGAGAAGTACAAATAAAAGAAGCAGCAGATGGTCCCTTTGTGACTGAATTAAGAAAAAGGGGTTTGAGAACAATATGTGAATAGGTGTAGTCTAATAAAACAGTCAGCCACCTGCTGCCTACATCCTTCAAAAAGATACTGTTGCATATTCTGGGAATTAACGGCTTGTGTGTGTCCTTACATTTAATCTAAATGGAAGCTCTAAGGAGCAAACAGATCTCTCTGCCCCAGTGCTGATTGAGTTGTTCTCTTGGTTTTGAATTCTTTCTGCTCTGTCCCTTTTACTGTCATCCTGTGACTGTGTAATAGCTAACAATGATTTGGCAGTGCTTCGTTTCTTAAATTAAAGAAAGATTTTAAAATTTAGGAAGCACCTACACATTTTTTGTTATTTTAAGTTTTATAACCTACATTACATTAAGTTTTATAACCTACATTACACCTGGAAAAGAAGTACGCTACCATTTCACAGTACACACCATTTGGGTTTTTTTAATTCACCCAACCTGTTGCTTGGTTTCCATACATTGTAATGTACTTGCTTTCTCCTCTAGGGATTTTCTCTTCAGCCTGAATATCAGAATATCATCAATCCAACATCAACAGCTGCACAAGTTGTTACTCAAGCAATGGAGTATGTTCGTTCAGGGTGCAGAAATCCTCCAGCACAGACTGTGGACTGGAATAATGACTACTGCAGTAATGGGTAAGCAGCCAGTGATTGCCACCTTGCGTTGAGCAGTATTCATGACACGAGTATCTGACAATTTGGAAACAGCTTTGTTGCCTGTTTACCTACAGTATTATAGAAGTGCATCTGTGATGGCACTGTATTTATTCAGCAGTTGTACTGTTGTGGGAGAACAAGTTTTCAATACATATGTTTATTAGACATTGTTGACACCTTATCACAGCACATACACTTTGGTCTTAGAGAACTTCCATTCCTTAGAAAATCAGAACTGAAAGCTTAGGGATGTGTAGGAATGGATTGTTAAGGTCACTGCCTCCTATACCTCCTACTTAAGAGGCAAATGGCATGAACTATTTTCTCCAAGTACTCCATTGCTGAGGAGAGCTTGCTACTAGTGAAAACAACTAGTTTGGGTTATGAAAACCCACATCAGTGAGATGCAGGGGTGATGCGTGTGATACAAGATATGTGGAAGGGAATGACGTGAAGATCACATGACTGTAACCAGAAACAAAACACCATACCTGTAGGAGCTCTGTGCCCCTTCCATAAGGTTAGTGTCCCCTTCAAAGCCAACAACTCCTCTGCAGCATGTTTTTTTGTGGGGCCATGTTACTGTCCCCAGAACTGCCTGGGAACATTTAAAACTCTGAAAAAAAGGTATCTTTTGAGTTTTAAATGATAGGTGTTGTGCCTTGTGAACATGCCCACCAGCCTGACCTCCCCTTGACATTGGCGTGTATCCCCAAGGCAAAGGCAGATAAAAGCTCTTGGTTGGTACCAAAGTGTCAAATCCAGTGCAGATGAATGAACACAAAGCAGAACTAAAGACCAGTTTCACTCATTACATTTACTCAAACTGAGAATGTCACTTGCATTCTTGTTTTAAAGTATTTCTGGAACTCAAACTAGAACTGAACAAAAATCTTTTTCTGGTTACTAGCTCAGAGTAACACCTTGACTAGAATCTGCTGACACTGAGGCAAACTTTAACTAATATGCACAGCAGCATCAGTTTCCCCCATGGCTATCCCTGTTGCCCCATGATTTGCCCACTTGTTCAGCAGAACGATCTTGCTTCTGTGCTGTACCACCATAATGTCTTGATCTGTGCTGCAGGCCCTTGTAGGAGCCTACCCAGCCCACAGACTTTTATACCCACTTAAACTGAGCTCTGAATAGACTGTCCTCTGTCAAACAGGCCATAGCCACCTGTGACTTTGACTCCTGGTCTCTTCTGGAAAAAACAATGTGTGACCATTTCCAGCAGCACCCTCTGAGTGCCCACTGGGCATAACTATCCATCAGCAGAAGCTTTCTCTGAGCAGAGCCTATGTAGATAGGGCTTTGTGAATCTGTGTACAAGGATTTAACAAATCTCTGCAAATTTATTGGCATAAATTGCCAGTGCAGCGTAGCTCACTCTGTGAGCAGCCAGTGCTGCTCCCAGACTCCAAACCAAGCAAGCTGTGAAGCTGTGGAAGAACAGAACTGGTACCTGGGTTTTGGCAAGGAAGGAGATTGAGAGTAAAGCCTCTCTCCCAGAAAATCTCTGCAGTGTGAACCAGGCCCCATCAGTGATGTTTTTTTCTGTTTTAAATGTTATTTTTTTTTTCTGACTTCTGCAGACTGTTCTGATTTAGGAACTGGTAAATGACTCCTTTTTGCTCTGAACTGTTATGGTTCTGTTGAAGCTGAGACTCAGCAAGAATTGAATGTAAAAGTGCGTTAGACACAGTGCCTTGGTGGAAGGTCTCCTGTAGAGCCTGGTCTTCAGTAGAGAGTTGGTCTAGTTGACTCTGCCAGAAGCTTTTGGTGTTCCCTTCTGCATGCTTACCTGAACCTGCCATCCAATATGTTTTGGCTGTGTCTGTATCAGTAAACAAAATGGGCTAGAGATCTCAGTGTCTGGCACACATGTTCATGTTCCCAAGCTCTGCTACCCTCTAAGGAAAGTGGCCACGTCATATAGGGTGCTTAAGGAGTATTGTTCCAAGACCAGTGCGAAACCCTCTGTTGTACCTATGTGGTCTGTGAGAGAGGGATAGTCAGTGCTATCAACCCACTAGTGCAGGTGGTCCCAAAACAGGGCTTAAACCCATGTCTAGTTTAGAGCCAGATGTAGTCTCCAGGTTGCTACATGCCACTATGGCACAAGGATTTTTCTTGTTATCACCATGGTAATGCAGCTGTAGTTCAGTGATATGCTTGGAATTAATGACATGCAATAGGGCTGTGGGGTTTTTTTTGGAAGAATAGGACTAAAAATTTTACAAAATTTTGAAAAATCACATTTGTTCTTTTTCTCTTTGAACAGGGGCATGCAGAGGGACAAAGCGCTCTACCTTACCTGAAAATCTGAAACACCTCTCCTTTCCACTGAGGAATGCAGGGAAGTCTTTTCATCATGGATTGCTTTATGCAGTCAAGGCAGTTCTGCATTTTATTAGGAAATACAAGTTGCTAAGCACTTAGGACTATTTGAGCTTGTGGGTCACCCACTCTGGGAAAAATAGTCTTGCTTCTTTCTTTTTCTTTCTTCCCCGTCCCCCCACCCATTTTTTTTCTCTTTTTCCTTTCCACCCCTACCCTGAGATCCTTTATCGGACATTGCTTTTATTCTTCCCTGAAGGAAACTTGGACCATTCAGATTTTATGTTGGTTTTTGCTGTGAAGTGCTGCGATAGTAACTGCCTTAGCAACTGTAGATGTCTTGGATAAAAGTCCTGGATTTTCCATTGGTTTTTCATAATGGGTGTTTATATGAAACTACTAAAGACTTTTTAAATGGCTTGATGTAGCAGTCATAGCAAGTTTGTAAATAGCATCTATGTTACACTCTCCTAGAGTATAAAATGTGAATGTTTTTGTAGCTAATTGTAATTGAAACTGGCTCATTCCAGTTTATTGATTTCACAATAAGGATTAAATTGGCAAACATTCATATTTTTACTTCATTTTTAAACAACTGACTAATAGTTCTATATTTTCAAAGTATTTGGAGAAAAAAAATAAAATATTCCCAAATGATATTAATTAATAATATTGGCTTTGTCTCATGAAATAAACAAAAAAAAAAAAAAAAAGGGAAAAAACCTAATTGATAAAGAGCAAACACATTTATTTTGTACTGCCTAAAAATGCTTCTTTTTTTTTAAAGAAAATCACTTTATGTGTACTGGCTAGTAAACATCATTTAAGCCCTTTTATGTATAAAACTGCCAAATGCTTACCTGGTATTTTATTAGATGCAGAAACAGATTGGAGACAGCTAAATTATAACCTTTACATATGGCTATGTATTATTGTTTCTTCATACCGTGTCTGTATTTAATCTTTTTTATGGAACCTGTTGCGCCTATTTATGAAATAATAAATATAGGTGTTTGTAAGTAAATTTGTTAGCATTTTAAAGAGGTTTCTTTGATGCTTTAACTTTTGCTGGCACAAATTGTTCACAACTGATGTGAATACTTTATTTAGTTTTTACAGTGACATATATAACACCAAACCTGCTTTACTGGCAGAAAATGAAGGTAACTAATACGTATTTCTGTATTTCTTTGGTTGTTAAGAGAAAAAAAAAAAAAAGTATTTTAAGTAATTCCCTTTTTAAAGCATTGTAGCAGAAAGTTGCTCAAAATGAAGACTTGAACCAACAAAACTAGCTGAATAAAACTGCATAAAGCTGGTTCTTGAAATTTCATCAGTTTTGGTTAATTAGTCAAGTGGAATGGAAATATTACCAACAGAAATATTACCAAATATGTTTCAGCCATTTTATTATATATGCAAAAGGTCTTACAGAGTTTTACATCATAAAGTGAAAAGTAGGTTCTACAGCCACGGGGAAAGGGATAAAAAAAAAAAAAAATCCAAAAGAAGGTATTTTGTCAATGTTTTGGATCAGGGATAGCTGTGAAAATATATTTCCAGAGGATTTAATCCCCAAAGCCTGTCCAGTTAATGGAGAGTACCACTGATTTGTATTTCCTATGTGAAATAAAGAAAGCAACTTGGATAAAATACACATTATGCAATGCCATTGATTTTTCTTTAAAGACAAAAGAGAAACAAAGGTATGCTTGCTTTAGAATGATTTCAGGCAATGTACAATCAGAATCACTTGGCATGTAATAACTAATAAATAATGCAGATCAGATGTGATTACTCAAATGACTGTTGCTGAGAGGTCTAATTTTCCTGTCTTGAAACTGTATGAGAACTCGTGATTAAATTCAGTTTATTGTTTGTCTGTTTAGTACTTTAGAAATATACCAGCACTACTAATTACCCAATGTCTTCTATTTATTATATTATAGTAAACTACATTTTCCACTCATATTAATTCTAAAGCAAGATAATTACTTGGGATGAGAAAAATCAGCTTTGATTTTGACAGGCAGTTTCCCTTTTTCTTTTATGGAAACAGTTTTATGGAACTGTGTTATCTCCATTTTTTTTATAGCAGGTGTGCAGTCACATAAAGTTGTTAATTTCAGTATCCAAGTAGAGTTCAAAATACAAGAAAACTTTAATGTAAATAAAAAAATACATCATGAATAAAATACTTATTCTGTATGAACCTCTGTTTAGTTGGTGTCTCCTAGTCTGTAAGAAGGGAAACCTGTTGTGTCCTTACTGTGCAGCACCTTACCTGTCCAGTGCCTTGAGCGTGATTCTGTGCCTGGGCTCTGTTTGGATGGGACGGCTATGCTGGATGAGGAGCAGTTTTGGCCAGGGTTGTACTGAAGCCACTTTGTTCCAAAGGAAAGATCCAACTTTGATGCATAAATGCCCGTTCTTTGTGTCTGAACTTGGGAAAAAGCAATGGTTGCCAGCCAAGGGCAATCTGCTATATGTTTTCAGGTGTGTATCGACAGATAGAAATTACACACAGAATCACAGGATGTTAGGGGTTGGAAGTGACCTCGAAAGATCATCTAGTCCAATTCCCCTGCCGGAGCAGGAACCTAAATGAGATCACATAGAAAGGTGTCCAGGTGGGTTTTGAATGTCTCCAGAGAAGGAGACTCCACAACCTCCCTGGGCAGCCTGTTCCAGTGCTCTGTCACCCTCACTGTAAAGTTCCTTCTGGAATTTAAGCGGAACCTCCTGTGTTCCAGCTTACACCCATTACCCCTTGTCCTATCATTGGGCATCACTGAGAAGAGCCTGGTAGACAGAACCTAGAAGGCTGAGATCCTTCTGTAAGCAGGTGAAACTCCACTGGAGTTCATCCTTCGCTGAAGCACTGTGGCTTAGGCACCACAGTAACACATTCCCAAGTCACTGGTTGTAAGTCACCATCTGTCATAACGATGATAATGAGCACGCACACAGGAACGAAGCAACCTACACATTGAAGCAACACAGTAACAGCAAGTAAATATGATAAAGACATATGTCAAAGTGATAGAAACCAAGGGAAATAATGTCTTCCATTAATTGAAATTAATATTTTTTTTAAATTGTTTTTTAAAAATGGTAGGCAAAATGCAAGATAGGCATAGGCACTCAGGAGGATGTAAATCCCCTTTGCTTGCACCAAGGTAAGCAGAAGTTTTGAAAGGCTCTTTGAATTTGCTACTGCTCTCTGAGTGCTTCATTCCAGCGACATGAGTCCCAGTCTCTCCAGCACCAAACTCACAGAGGTTAAAGCAGAAATCCCATCCAGCTGCTGCCTCTGACCCAAAGAAGCTCTTTTAGGGACCTGCTATAGGATTTTTCCTCTCACATTCACCTACAAGCAGTAGGTAATGTATTCATGGAGGGCCCCAGTCATTCACAATGAAGTGTAATGTATTCATGCCCACTGCTCTCTCTCTCACCAAATACCAGTTCCTGATTCCAGCGGTGTCTCTGCCAAATATTCCCTGTGAGGTCTCTCTGTAAACAGGAAACCCAACAATAAAAGAGCTCATTACTGGAAGGTAAAACACGTTCTCACCACCTTCCTCAACCTTTTGAGACTTCATCTCAACCTGAACTACCATCTCCAAGACTGTATCTGAGTATTTCTTACCTGATCCTGTAAACATGGCAGATCCATGGAGATCTCTTTTTGTGCTCTGGGGAAACAGAGTAGGTAAAAATCCTTATTTGCACACACTGTGAGAAGTAGCTAAAGAGCTGTATGCAAGCCCAGAACTCCCACTGATATGTAGATATAGATAGATAGATAGATATAGATATATAGATATATAGATATATAGATATATAGATATATAGATATATAGATATATAGATATACATATACATATACATATACATATACATATACATATACATATACATATACATATACATATACATATATATATAGATATACATATACATATACATATACATATACATATACATATACATATACATATACATATACATATACATATACAGATAGATACATAGATGCACACACAGATACATCCATAGATATACAACCATTGCCCTGTTCATTATTTATCTGGTGTCTTCAAGTCCTTTTGCATTTAAATAAAATATTATTTAGTAAGTATAACAGTGTACTGGCAGTGCTGCAGGAGGTGCTGAGCACCTCAGAGAACACGAGGTGCTTTGTGTCAGGTCTCACAGACAGCATTTGCTTTCCTTTGCAGAGTCATGTATTTTATTATTACCCAGCAGCACATTAAATCACAACTCAAATGTAGTTCTTATTCCACTGACAAGAGGACAAGTGAGAACAATGACTTGTAACATTTCAGAGTCTGTCACAGTTACTGCCTAATTAGAGAAACCCACTAGCAAATGTGCATCTGCATGGATCCTGCAACTGTCATCATTTCACATTCTATTAAGGGCTTGCTGCGATAGACACTTTACAAAGAAATTTTGTTCAGGCTAATACCAAGCTGGCAAACATGTAATTGGCTAGAAAATAAAATAGGAGAGGGGGAAAAGAAAAAAAAGAAAAAAAAAAAAAAAAAAGAGGGGAAGGGGAAAAGGAAACCTTCCTATTTGGAAAACAAGCTGTGTGCAAAAATCCACAGTATACTGTGGAGAAGATCCTTACCCTCTGACAATTGTGTGTTTACAACAAGTCTGAGCATAATTGCCCTGATGGGCTGTCAAGGAAAAGATTAATTTGGCAAAGATTAGTATTGACTTGCTGTTTATTAAGGCTTTTAAACAGCTGTATCTGGCAACATTCCTGTAAGTGCCTGTCATGTCTGAAAATCAGGCTCGCACCCGGGTGCTTGCCAGCTGTTGCTAAACAATCTTACCACTTTGAGTATCTTTCTCCAGGCCAAACAGCAAGAGCAAAGTATTGCCAAATGAGTTTCTCTCGTCCTGTCACTTTTCAGGGGATCTGAGAGCTCAGATGTCAGTTGACGGCTCGATGGCTGAGCCAATAGCAGCTACTGGCAGCTGGCAGGGTGGTTAGAGAGGTGCCACACCAACCTGTCCCCGAGACGAGGGCAGGGTGCTGCTGTTAGACACCTCACCAACACAGAAAACCACAGCTTGCAACTGCTGTAATGCAAAGGGGTTTAAAACCTCTTAGTGCCCACAATCAAAGTTTGGTAGGAGGCAGAAGTCCAGAGCAAGTGGTTCATCACTTCAGGGCTCAGCAGGCTCCGATGGATAAAAGCCAACAGGCTAGGAGGGCGTGTGAAAGTGCACTAGACACCATTAATCTTTATGAAATAAACTAACATTTTCTTCTATTATTTTTTTCCCCAGATTGCTGATAAACAAAAGTCGTAAAAGCCATACACACAAAATACCCTGGGTCAAACTTGGAAAAGGAAACTTGTAAAAAGAAAGATGTCAGCTGTTATTTTTGTTACGTTACTTAAAACATTTTAGTTTGCATTATAGGTTTTAGTAGCAAGCTCAGAAACAAATAATACCAATGGAAAGAAGGCTAAACGGCTGCAGCTAAACGCCAATACAAATAACCCTGTGTTACAATTAAAGTTGATTTGGCCTTTCCAGTAGAAGTCTGATTTTCTGGGATTAATCTTGACCTTTTCAAGTTGCATCGGGCTGAAATAAATTGTCAGAACAGATGTGAATTTTGTTTGCAGAGAACAATTGTAATCCAGTAACCCTTAGAACATCAGTGTTTTCCAGATCACCAGCCAGCTGAACAGTGAGGATGTGGATGGCAGATACTGAGCGCACACAGCAGGCAGAACCACAGGACCCATAGTGATGTCCAGAGGCTGGAAGTTTAGGGAAGTTTTAGGTCAGAAAATTTCAAACTGAAAACAAAGTACTTTTCCTTTTAAATCTGAATTTACCAAGCAGCACAGTGGATGCACAACCACTTGAAACAATATGTTAGATCAAAGATGGATACCTTTGTAGAACATGTGTTCTTTAGCTAAATGAAACATGTAACTGGGTGTCACTGGGCATACATTTTGTAATAGAGAAGTTTCTGAAGGCTCCAAGAATCTCACACATTTCAGAAGCTGCTCTAAACTAGCTCTCTAAGAAGTTTTGCCTTACAATCTGCATGACTCCAGTATTAAAAAAAAAAGAAAAAAAAAAAGAAAACCTCTAGTGAATATTCAGGCTTCTCACACTTTGACAGCCAGCATTATAAACTTCCCAGCTCTATGCACAGCATATATTGCTGACCTTGGTGCTCCCAAAGTGCCACGTTTCAGTGGAAGTAAAAAATCCAATATGGGTAGGAGGCAGAGGGGCTATTCACCTTACCATGCTAGCACAACAACTATGACAATGTAAGCCTTCTGCAGACACAAAGCCTGCAGGTTGCTTTCGTAATACCAGCTTTCTTCACAATAAAACACTTGGATCCGTGTTTATGCCATCAGTGCAGTTGTACCATTAAATACTGGAGATGCAAGAGAGACTTTTTTTTCATGCTGTCTATATAGCACGGCTTAGGTAGTAACATGAAGTTCCAAAGTTCATTCAAAAGCATGTCATCACTTGAATAAATAAGACTATCTGATGCCCTAATTAGTAAAGTAAGACTTCTTGTTTTGATATCTACTTCTGCTCAGAGTTCTGAAATAATGAGCTGGGCTTCTCCACTCCTCTGGCATACAAGCATGTCTTACATGGTTTTGTTAGAGAGATGAATATGAAAGAAGGTAAGTGATGTGCCTAGGGACACAGAGTAATTTAGAGGAAGAGTAGCTGAGATCTCAGAGTTTTGAAAAACAGCCTTCTGCTTTAGTCATAACTAAAGTTCAGCAACTGTGAAGTGGTGCTCAGATCCACAAGGACAGCTTTAACTCAGGTGAGACTTTACAAATAATAAATAGGGGGAGGTTTCCAGATTTTATTTGTCTTTAACAGTTTCCTGCTTTTAAGTCATATGTGTACAGCTGAGTGTTATTTTCAAACTTAACTGTAAACTAACTTTAAAAAGATTAAAATAACAAGAGAGACATGTCTGAGTAATCTCTGGTCTCATGTTGCTGTAATTTTTGATTGAAATTTCAAAGCTCATGAGATGGGAATTTTGACTACACTGTTCACATCCCTCAAATTTATTTTTTTTCTTTCTCTCTATTTGTAGAATTTCTCCCTAGAAACCATCAGTGTCTTTTACCTCACTGACTTTCTACATCAGATTTAACAATTTGGGAGGTCCTGTGGACACTCTTGAGGGCA
>NW_010318721.1:5570-24279 GCF_000700745.2 Antrostomus carolinensis | reverse complement strand
TATATATATATTTAGTGCAAGTGTGGCAGTCTGACATAGGATTTTTATTCTGTTTGCACAGCCTTGGCCAAATAGACTGTGATTAGCAGTTCTTGAGCTGAAGTTATGCAAATAAAAAAAATAATAGTGAGCTTTTCAGCGCGTTATTTTGGATCAACTGGAGTTGTGAACAGTGTGTCCTTTTTCGTAAAGAGTAGATATTTGTCTTCATTTATTCCAATTTCTTGATCTTCAGGACGATTAGCATATCTAGTTCCTCTGGAAGCAGTGCTTGTGTACACAGCTCACATTTTGAGAACGCGGATGATCACGTGTACAGGAGGTGGAGCAGGCATGTGCTTTGTGGTCAGCAGAGGGATAGTCCAGCCCTGGCCCAAACGGAAATCAGAGCGGTTGCAGTGCATGGGGTATGTAACGAGGAAGGAAATGGTCTTGCATCTGGCTCCTAGTGTAACTGTTGGTCCTTTGCCACCTCTCTGGATGAGCTGGTTTCTATGATGTGGGTGGATTTAACCTTTTGCATCACTTGCAGTGACTGCTTCCACAGTGCAGGAAAAGGCAGCAGAGGAATGTAAACTCAGCAGTTTTATACCCTTCATTTTACAAACATAATACCTTATTGAAATTGAAAATTCTGATGCTGCTGGTAAACAAAGTATAATGGCTGAGTAGCTGATGGAAATGATAGTGATTTTTTTTTCAGAGCTACTGAAACAGAAAAAGCAAATCACAGAATCACAGAATGTTGGGGATTGGAAGGAACCTCGAAAGATCATCCAGTCCAATCCCCCTGCCAGAGCAGGAACCTAAATGAGATCACACAGGAAGGCATCCAGGCGGGTCTTGAATGTCTCCAGAGAAGGAGACTCCACCCCCTCCCTGGGCAGCCTGTCCCAGGGCTCTGTCACCCTCACTGTAAAGAAGTTTCTTCTCAAGTTTAAGCGGATGTTACCTTCTTTTTTTATTAGACAAAATTGAAGTATTTTCCAAGATTTTCCATTTATTTATGCTCTTGAACTTAATGTAGAATTAATTTGAGTAGATATTAAGCATACCTGTCAACATAAAGATAGGTGTTCAAAAGGTTTTTACAATAGAGGGAATTATTTTCAGGCACATAGTTTCTTAGCATGCCAGGAGGACTGCATTTATTTTGGCTAATTCTTTGCATACATGTACACTAATAATGTCAGAATGAAATTAATATAGTAATGAACATATTAATTTCAGGATTATTATTATTTTATAAAGTGGTGAAGACAAATTAAGACAATCCCTTGCTGTTTAAAGAATGGTTCAAATTTTACTTAAAATACTGTTCTAATCTTTATCACTTTGGAGGGTTTATTCTGCCACCAGAGACAAAATAAGTGCTGTCTGTAATTTAGCTTGTTAAGCTTGTAGAAGGTTTATTGGTTTATCTGTCTGATTAGGGACTTCATGCCAGGATATACTAAAATACCCACCCCTGATGTGGGTTCACTTGTGTAAAAGTGATTTGTATCAGCATAGCTCATAATTACATCTTAATTACCTACAACTTTTATGCAAATATAGCCACATGTCTAGTAGAGAGCTGCACTGCTGTGATTACACTAAAATATGTACAAGTTTCTGTAGCACAGCCATTTCTTACATGGAAGTATTTATGCCCTGTGCAGCCTGCTGGGTTGACGCTCTAGCGCAAGAGCTTTTGAACTGCTGTCAGTTAATCCTCGTGTTTCTCCATCTTCCTTGTACTCTCTATATCTAGGTCATCTCCTCCTGTATGAGTATGTAACAAGACAAAATAGTACGATTGATGGGAGTTTAAATCCTGAGCACTGACTCTTTAAGATTTTGTTTGTTGTTTTTTGAGGTTTCTCTTTGTTTTTTAAATCAGACTGTGTTATGCTATCATAGAATCATAGAATGGTTTGGGTTGGAAGGGACCCCAAAGATCATCCAGTTCCAACCCCCCTGCCATGAGCAGGGACACCTTCCACTAGAAGGTTATACAAATGCTCCTCCATTTGCACAGTCTTCTGCATTAGATTTACTTGGTGTGCCTTTGTTTTGACTTTTCCCTCATCTAATGTTCATGTTCTTGTTTCTCTTCTCCACCTCTCATTCCTTGTCCATTTTTAAGTACCTTTGCAGCAGAATTGTGAATTCTGTAGAGCAAATCATGTCCGTGTTTTTTGTTAAAAGCTAGTAAAACAGGGTCCAAGTTTTTTTGCTTGATATCGTGTAATATTAATGCTGACTTCTTTATACACTTTAATTGAAATTTGTTTTGAATGTACATGCCAGACCTTTATTTGTCTGAAACCCATCTGTCTGACTTTGTGTAATTTTGGGGAACTTTGGGACTATGTGGCCAGGTCTCATACTATATGTTTTCTTTTGTCCTAAAGCTTTTTGTTATCTTTCACTGCAAACTTTTGGAATTGGTTGTTATGTCTGTGACAGCATTTGGGAGCTTTCACTTGCCCGCTTCATTCTCAGTTTCATCTCTTCCCTCAAAGAATTTTGTCTTTCACTGATGCTTCACAAAAGAGACACGATTTCACCACATACTTCATGAATGAAGTAATGGGCAAGTTCACCACATGCCCATTCATTTTGTAAAGAGCAAATTGCTCAGTAGTTACTAATAAAGACATTTAAATGTAACCACCCATGAGTGCAAGAAAGTAGAAAACTGATCATTATATTGAGGAGAAAACAGTACTGTATCCATGAAATGCTTTATGTTTTGAGTCAAAATCTCAGGGAAAGGGGGTAAATTGGTCATCAGGTTGGCAATTGCATTTAAACAGGTTTTAGTGTTATTGAGAGAAACCAGACTGTACAAGTCTACAGACCTCTGCTAAGCAGTGCTAAACTGAATGTGCTCATACACTTCAACACGCTTCATTTCGAGTGCTGCCAGGCCAGAAAGGTGATACTGAACCCAGGCTAGCGAGAGCCAGTCTTACTGTCACAGCATCTACATCTGGGAAATTGCAGGGAAATTCTCAGCTTTATTATAGTACAAACAAGAAAGAGATAAAGAAGTCATTGCAGTGGACCTGAATATGGAGTATGCTTCAGCAAGACACTAAAAAGACCGTGTTTAGCTTTATGCTTATCATTGTTCTTTTCCTTCTGGGTATTTAACCTAAAGGAGAAAGGATTTATTTTTTTCTACTTTTGTCCCATATGCAGCCAACAGTCTACCTATGCTATGCTCAGGAGTCAGTCAAGAAGGTCTTGTCATGTTATGGTCAAGTCCTGGAAAACTGTCTCAGCATTACACTGGTAAATCCTCACTCCCTTTGTGATTTGTTCTGTGTTTCTGTTTCCACTCTTCTGCTTTTACTGAACATGAAGAGCAGCATCGCTAATGAGTACTGCAGACAGGCCAATGGCCATGCATCTGTGCGTCTCCCTTCATCTTTACTTCTCTTCCTTTTTAGCCAGGCATGGTGACAATCTAAAACTGTAGTGTGGCCATGTTCCCAGAGTTTTATCCATATCTTTCATATTTGCACACTTCTATAAAAATAAATAAATATATAACTAAATCTGTGATTGTGACATTAAAATAAATTAGAAACTGTTAGTTTCAAATGCTAGACAGTCTTAGAACCCTTGATGGCTTGCTTGAAAGAGCAGGAAAGTTGAGTTTTTAGGTGATGGCACTGCTGTTCTGTCCTCAGATGTGTTTCTTCTTTTAGGGGAAACTCAAGTCATGTTGAATGTGTCTGTTGGCATATCTGCATCCTCACTCCTTCAGGAGTAAGGTGTTTGAGTTGAGGTTTGTTATACTTGGCATGAATCAGTCAATCAGAGGAATCACAGCTACCTCTCATGGAGGCAGCTACTATGGAGTCCCAGCCAGTGGACTGTTGCTCCATTTACCTACAATATTTAAAATGATGTCTTATCTCAACTAGCAACATTTATTCGGCCACCTCATTTGAGAAGGTAACTGTCAGCAACATTAGCTTTTCCTACCTACCCTGAATTCCATTTTAATGGCATCTTTCAGAAGAATGTTAATCTGAACCTATGAGCAAAGCAGGCTCTCTGTTAATCTGAGTGTCAGATCACACATGTTTAAAAAGAAAAAAAACAAAAGCAACAACCTTTGGAGTCAGTAGGAGAATTTTTGTGTGTCTGTGTGTGACATAAAATTATTCATAGATCTGCAGAGCAGATGTTGACAATTACAAAGAGAACAGAGGCCGGTCTGTGGTCAGCCAGCAGCTCCGTTTCACGTGGGTAGATCAAGGCTTAAGGCAGCAACTATTTCCTGTCAGCACGCTGGGCGTCAGTGATAGCAGTTTTTGTGGGCTATAGCCCAGTTAAGTTATACAAAGTCACTTTTGTGAGCCCTTGATTCTGTCTCTTGGCTGAAAGAATAATGGTACTAGAAGGCTCAGTGTTCTTTTTTGTAAGATCTGTCTCTATTGATACAAAATTGTGGGTTAAAAACTTGTTATGTATTTTGTGTTTCTTTGCTAGATGTTTGCCTCCTTCTTTTAGGAAGTGTAGAACAGCTGACCCTTTCATTTACTGAAGTAATTGCCAGTGTGTCATTTCACATTGCAATTGTTTTAGCTTGAACCACATTTAAAGCAGAATCCCCCTAAAATTTTCATGTATTTTTTATTCAAGAACTTAAATGGTAGCTATTTCCTGTAAATTAAAAATGATGAGTTGTTGTCCTTTTGCCTTCAGAGCTGTTTTCTTTAAAATTCCCATGGCTGCAGGTGACCTGGGCATCTCCTCTATTGATGCCTGCTCCACTGCTTGGCATGCCAGTATAAATAGGAATTTCCTGGTAGTTAAAAGAAATTTAACTATTGCTCATTTTATCTCAAACAGAATGGGGTTGCTGAAGTAATGATGATGCCATATCCAGTGAATTGCCATTTTCCTCTTTGTTGGTAAAGCTATATAAATAATCATGTATTAGTGAGGGAAAATTAATAAAATTTTCTTCTGCAAATAAATAATTTTGATCTTCAAGTTTAAAAGGTATAGGTAGTGATGGAGGAAGCATCTGTTGCCCTTTTGGAGACCATGGGAAGATGAGAATAAACAAAAATACAGCTTTGTCGAAGGAGAAGAAACTGGGTGGGTGTGGTTGCTGTTCAGGATCAGAAAGATTGTTTCTAGAATTGGAAACAGAAAAAATTTTCTGGTATTCTGCCATGTTTTAAATTCACTCTTTCAAGGTTTTTATAATAAAGCTGTGGCATGGCCTGTTGAGCACGTTAACGTCAAGTTCTAATGACTGGCTCTTTCTCCTTGCTGTTCTGTGCAATAGAAGATGCCACTGAACACAGTTACGGCATTGATAAAGTGACAAGAGCAAAGCATTAAAATATTTCTTAAATGGTTGAAAAGGTATCTGTCGTAAATACATGTTTTGTTATTCAGAAACAAGAAATTATTTTCTGTCTGACTGAGGACATTTCACTGTTTAGTGAGAAAAGGGTCCCTGTGATAAGAATCTACCGTGTTCTCTGTGTGACTCAAATCTTAGGTTGCTTGGGCTTTTTTTCATCAAGTAGGTAATGTGAATAATTTTAGAGTAAAGAGGAAGGAAGAAATTACATGCCTCAGTAGCAAGCATGTTTGCTCTAATACTTCAGTTTCAAGTTCTTTATGAAGGAAAGGTGAAGTCCAGAGTCTCCTTTTATAGTAGGATGCCAGGTGCAAGCAACTAGACATAGAACACAATTCAACTTTCTCTTTAGTGATAATGGTAACGTAGCTTGAGTCTTAATGGCAAACTGCTGTTGATGTGGCAGGGCTTGTGCTAATTTCACAGAATTTGTTAGGAATCAAGCATAAGCAATGGTGATACATAGAAACGTTTAGTATGACCGAGGCCAGTGCATCTGCTGTGTGAATGGCAGCGCTGTACAGCCGCGTGGCTGCAGCTGGGTGAGCCCACTGCCCGACCAGCACTGGCTGCGGGAGGAACGTTCTTTGCCCTGTAAAGGCTGGGCAGTTGTGTGTTAGCAATGACAGTTTCCTGTAACTACTGTATAAATATATCTGTGCCAGACCACATATTTAGAATGTGTCATGCTGAGGTATTTACCAGCAAATTAACTGAAAACTTTCCATTGTTTCACCTTGATAATGTATAGATAACCAAGTGTTAGGCCAAATTGTGTCATGTCATACCTGATTCCAAGAAGGGTAAATGTTTGATGAATATGGAAATTAAGGCAGTATTTAGCTACAAACGTGTTAAAAATGGTAGCTGTTACTTTCTTTTTAATATAGCATGAATTAAGATCACAATATCATCTACTTTCTTTAGATTAGTTTCTAAGCTGTACCATATAGAATATTATATTGATGGACAATAGTAGCATAAAGGGGTGAGGACATTAACAAGGGGAAGTTGGAGAGGACTGGGTTTTGTTTTTCTGCTAAAAGTGGGAAGGAAGCCATTGGAGAGCCTAAAAGTAGAGACCAAAGTTTTTAATCCAGGCTACTGAATTTTTTTAACTGACAGAAATTTTTTACTTGCACTTAACACATATATTTGAGTGTCCCCATTAAACTGGAATCAGCTTTCTTTGAATTATATAATTGTCATTTGGAATCTCAGAATATTAAGCTAAACACCTTTTTTTTTTTCCTCCGATATCTCAGAATCTGTTACAATTGGTGAATTAAATTAAAAAGTGTTGATACATATATTTTGCAATATAAATGGTATACTGTCCTGGTTTTGCTAGGATAGGGTTACAAGTATTAAAAATCCTGAATGAAGGCAGTAAGGTAACGAAGGTAATAGTTACTAGCTTCGTTTGTGCCAGCCCAGAAGTCTTAAAATAAGGATTCTGAAAATAAGTGTATTTGTATACAGTGGTGAGAACAAAAGGACTTTTAAGGTGCTGGGACTGCTGGTTATTGATTTATATTATTAGCTTTGAAGTTTGTAGGAAGAGAAAGAGAATTTGGGTTTTGAGGCAGAAAGTGCTTCTGGTTTTTTTGAGGGGGTGCTAATATTGTTTCCTTTCTATATTTGATATATTTGGTTAATTTTTATCTGGTAACTTTGATGATTGTAGAAATTTTACCTGTCACTGACATCAGCAAACCAAAAATACTTCTTCATAATATTTTTACTGTCTGTTTATAATGGTAATAAAAATGACAGGTTTTGGCTTCTACATGTCCTTTTATAACTTCTGTAAAAACCTCTTTTTAAAGCAAAAAAAATGTTTGTGTGTTGTGTATGTGAAAACTCAACATCTGCTTCACTGGCTATGCACAATCGTGTGTGAGCAACTGGCAAAGAAAAGTAGCTTATCTACCTTCTGCAAAAACAGACCCTTATTCAGGAACAGTTCCCATAATTGTCTGCTTAAATGTATTTTCATTATGCCTGTCTGAATTTGAGGTACTTTACAGAGGAATTATGCCACTGGTCTTCCAATAAACTATAATAATTATCATTTGAGAAAATCAGAATATTGAAAAGACACTGCTACAGGTAGGTGGTTCTTTGAGAGATAGAGCAATGTCATTTTTTCAGCATCTGAGTTTTAAGAGGGTTGTACAAACAAGTCTGAAAACATAACACAAGAATTTTAGTCATTATTTCAGTTTCGTGTAGCTCTGAAAGGCATGAACTACCTCATTAATCTTAGTGCAGAGCTTTGGAGGGGTGGGGAGGGAGGATGGGTGAATCATTCTAACAATACTTGAAAAAATTCTTCCACTTCTGCTAAAAGTAAGGGTGTTGTGTCCTCAGCCATAATCGTGAAGAGGCTGTGGGATTCTCTTAGCATGCTATGTTGGGCAAGTGAGCATTTCTACTGGTATTAAATGGTGTTAAATGTTTGCTCTTATTTCAGAGTTTCTGATTGTCTGGAATTTACAAATAATGCGAGCTCTGGATTATATATGTGTCCAGATATAGCCTGTGTATGCAAATCATGTGCCATTTTACAATGTTTTTACATACACCTGAACTCTATTGAGTATCTTTTGACCAGAACTTTACATTTGTTGCTGTTCATTCATTTTGAAATACTGTGGTAAGAAAAAATGTTCTTAATGTTTTTGGGCACTGTTACAGGGCTAGCACATACTAGTTTCAAATACACTCTTGATAGGTATTCTTGTATTATTGTGAAAACTTGAAGTGTTTTTATTTTTTACTTTTAGAAAACAGCTAAATGTCACTTTCATGTTTTATTTTTTGTAATTGATTTCAAGAACAGCTACTTGTGCTTTGCTGTGCTCTTTCCTCCTTTAGCAGGTTTGAAGTTTCTGAATCTGATCTTTTAAGTGGGTATATGTAGATTTTTATGGAAATTTGTATGTCTGCAACTGCTAGAAAGTGAGAGTATGTGCCTGTGAAAAATGACAGGTTGCCAAATAAGCCTACCAAACTGAGGTCTGGAAAAAATAAGAATTTCCAAGCAGACTAGAGGTTTATCAAAGAGGAAGCAAGCAAGCCAATTTGAATACTTTGCACAGCTGTTTCAACTGAGATATTGCATCCATGTGATGCTATATAATAATTTGATACCAAAAATAATACGTAAATGTTTTTACAATTTTGAATCAGTGGCATTCATAAGATTGGTTTCATATGGTCAAAAGCTTCTGCATTTGGAAACAAAATAACCAAAAGTTTGGCTCATCTCGCATTTGCAAAATACTGCAGCTAAGTAACAACTACATTTTCTGAATCATCCTGTAAACATGAGACTTCCCTGATCATAAATCAGAAGAACTGACACTTTTCTGCCTTTCTAACTGCAAGTTTTTTATTTGTTAACAATGTATGTAATAAAAATCTTACTTTAAATTGAAGGATGGTGCTTTTAGATTCTTTCTCATATTAAATCACCGTACTAAGTGAAAATGTATTTTCTTAGGCATAGGTAAGCAGATACTGCTTTCATATTACCATGCCTGTAGGTCTCTAGTTCTTGATGTGCACCATCAGAAATATGTGAGGAACATGCAGTAACAGACAGGATGCTCTCATTCCAGTGAACTGGATGTGAGGCTCCAGTTCATGTGTTTGGAGCTGTCTAATGACAAAGAGGATGCCTTCACTAGGTAGAAGTCAACAGAGGCCAAACAGCTGTGAATCATCTCTGTTCTGTTATGGAAGGAGTGAGAACCTTTAAGCCTGAATTGAAGAATGATTTTGTTTTTTTGTTTTAGCACAAACCTGACAGTTCTAACCCTTTTCTCTCCACTCCTAATTGCATTTGTTTAGCTAGTTATCCTTAGATTAATAAAGAATTCTTTTGGCTGCCAGTCCTTCTTAAAGCCCTTCAGATTATATCTCATTAGAAGTCAGTAAAAACAAAGTGTCAGTTTTAAAGCAGGATCCTGTTTTGTCTTTGTTAACGTCACTTGACATTAAGTGCCCATAAGTAGCTGACCTCCACACCTACCAATATAAACAACTCCAGCAATATGCACTGCTTCTGCTCCTATAATGCCATTGGGCTTTTTGTCCTTTGATACCCAGAGATATCCTGCTATTGTTCAGTCCCCTTCATTTTCTTGACATCCAGGCCTCTGCTGCTGCCTCTTTAACTGCAAAAATCCATTTTGTATGTTGTTTTTCCTACTTTAGCAAATAATTTCTTTGTATCCCCTGAGTTCGACCACTTTTCCTCTGCATCAATCACCCTCCATGCCAGAATTCTCTACTCCATCAATATAGGTATAATTTGGAATATGCTTAAACAACAAAATGCCTCTTTTTTTCTTAGCCTTTGATTGTTTTAAATAATAGTTTTAAACCTAAATACAAATACCTTGATTGTTTTAAATAATAGTTTTAAACCTAAATACTTCTACCTTGCTCATCAAACATGAATGGCTTTCCCTCTCTCACCCTGACAGCTTTTTTTTATGTAGTTGCAAGGTCCAGCAATCTTTTAGTTGAACTCAGCGTGTTGTTTCAAATCTAACACACAAGTGCTCCCCACAGACACACGGAGCATTCCGAGGTGCTTGCTGTGAAACCCTCAGAGCATATCACAGCTTAACAGAATGGTCTGCGATGTCCACCGGGCAGCGAGAGTGCTGGATGCCAGTGGGATCACAAATGCTGTGCGTGTGGGGCTGGTTTAATTTCTCAGAGAATGGGTAGAAAGGAAAGGACTGCGAAGTTTACTGAGGACTGTAGTTTTGAAAGTTGTCTGGAGAGATATGGGAGGAAGGAATCTGAAACGAGAGAAGGGATTTCACGAAAGGTAATTTGTATGCAAAAGACCAAGAGGAGAAGGAAAAATTAACAATACTTGTTTGTCTACCTTGGAAACGAAAATTGCCAAATCTTTTCCAGTCTCTTGGGATTTGTTTTTTCACAGCTTAGTGTGAATTTGGTGAACCTATATTAGCACTCAGAAATTGGTTTTAATGGTAAAAAAATCAACGATAAAAAATTCCACTTCTTGTTGGAACAAAATAAACTGTGTGACTGTTTGTGGATTATCTTCCTGCTCTTGTTTAACAAGTTTGACACTAAAACTGCTGTTCTGCCCTTTGTGAATTGAAGCATGAAGATTCAGTCAGTGTGTTTGAGCATGAGCTTCTTACACGCGTGGATCAAAGGGACTGGTGTATGAAAGACTCGCTGACTTAGTGGCACTATGGCAGTTTGTGTATGAAGGCAGCTTGGAATCCTTTATGTGCAACATTGTTATGAAGTTATTAATTTATGTTGAACAAAGGATTGTTTGTTTTTTGTTTCTTTTTTAATCTGAACCAAAGCTTTGAATTTCTAATGCAAACATATTAAGATAAGGTTATTCAGTGTTTTGCCTACTTTTTAGACTTTTCTTCTTTTAAGTTACAAATTAGTGTTGTCTCTGTCCTTATTGCAAAATCAGTCTTTGAATATCATGGAAGAACTGCTTTTTTGTTGTTTTTTTTTAATGCGTGCATTTTAGTAGCCAATATATTTACACTAGACACATAAGATTATTTTATGCAGCTTAGAAGCCAGTAGGTTTAGGTTTTATTTGACATTTTCTTTGCTGACAAGGCAGTTGTAGCAATATGATTGCATTTTGCATGTTGAACATTTTAGGAAGTGCTATGTTATTGCTTGCTAATTTATTTTTAATTTAAACAGACAGTAGCATCTTTAAGGTAATAATTTAAAGAGAGACATGCTTGCTTTTTCAGGATTTTGTATAAAGCAGTTCTTTTTGTACATCAAAATCAAAGACAATGCCTAATGCTACACAGATGTAACAATTCTGTCAGTTGTTTGAGAGAATTTTAGAGAAGACATTCTACAGTTTAAGGTGGTCATAATATGGCAGCAGCTAAAAGTGCTTATTTCCCTGATGTTATGCTATAAAATAATCAAAACATCTCTTTTTGACTATTTTAATGTGATGAGGTCTTAAAAACCTGCCAAAAAAATCCACTATTGTCTAAGCAGACAGAGAAAAGCAAGAGTTCTTGAGGTTACGCTGCAAACAAGCACGAGTCCAACAAATTCAACATATAGCAGAGAACACTAAAAAAAACCCCAAAAAACCAACAAACTAATTTTGCTAGAGATGCCAAGTAGTCCCATCACCTATTGCTGCAACAGAATTCCACCTTACTGTTCCTTGCCACCTGCTATGAAAATGCACCTTGCTCTGTTTTGGAGAACAAGGCCTGTTCCCCTTCAGTCAGTTGGATGCGATGCCACACATAACAGAGGTTTTAGAAGGTTTTTCATCAAGAAACTTATTTAAGCCAATCCTTTTTTTCTTGCAGGTTAGAGTTCTAGTTTCATTTAAGTCAGTGTCGGTGTTTCCACAGACGCAGGGGCACCCTGATTTTACTGCTAGCCTTCTTACCACAGACACCATCACATGCTGTGAGAGGTGACAATTACACATATTTAAGGAAAAAAAAAAAAGCTAAAAAAAATTATTATGATTTGTATAGAGCCAAGATACATTCTGTTGATTCCTTGTGGTCTTTAGAGAACTACACACAGTTCAGGGTATTTCTGGGTCAGTGACTTTTCTGTTTTGATGGTGGAAGTGTATAGACGTATGCTCCAGTGCTTTCATATTGTGTTTCCTTCTGTTTCCTTATAAGCCTTTGAGAAAGAAGCTGAGGGATGTTTGGATAGAAGGCTGCAACTTTAATGTGGAGTTAACATAGTCAGGGCACTATGATAATGACTGTTGATAGACAACTCCCTCAAAAGGAAAAGAAAATTATGTTTATAAAACAACACAATGTGTATTTCCAGAAGAATTAAGTGAGAGACAGTGTGCAAGAAGATGAGGTAACCACAGGCAAATGTGCTTCTCTGAGTCCCTGGACTTTTCTGTCATGTCCACTGTCTTTAAGCAATACTGGCAAAATGAGATGATGTTTATATTTTTCTGCCTCTTCATGGTGAAGCATTATGGGTGAATTCCAGTTTGTGCTGTACATATTGTGTCTGACTCTTTGAAGTTTGGTTTAAAATGTGTCATTTCTAAGCATTTTATTGAAGCAGATGTTTTGTGAGAGCAGTTGTCACAGTATCTTGAAAGACCTTAGTGTTCTCAATCTGTTCTTTCCCCTGTGATGCCCTGCAAATTCTTTACTCTGTTTTTGGCTTTTGATTTTATTTTTCTTAAATTTTCTCATAGAAGACATTAAGATGATCCATTTGTCAAAAAGTTTGTTCCTCTTCAGATACGTAATTTTTGAAAGCACAGAAATTAATTTTAAAATATTAATGCAGGAAAGAGACTTAAAAATGAGGGAAAATACAACTGGAAGATCTGAACTTGAATATATGAAAAACCCATCACATTTTTCAGACATAATTGAATCAGATTTCAAGATGTGATGAGAAAGTAGCCACTATGAACCAAGGCTGTCAGTTGCTGGGAGTTTGTTGTAGAAGAACAACCTACAAGGATATAAAAAAAAGCAGAACTGAAAGTACAGATATAGTAAAAGAAAAACCAAGTTTCCAATGAGTTGTTAATCCAAATCAACATAAAAATTTGGAAGATGTAGTAAGAACCTTTTTTATGAAGAAGAAGCTATACCTCATCACAAAAAATAAAATTCAGCCATGCAAATGTGCCTGAAAGAAATCTCACTGTGTGCTAGGAAAGGTGGCACAGATAGTTCATATTGCTCTCGGACAATTTGATATGACCATCAAATGAAAAGTGATAAATGGGTTCTGGTTTTTTATTTAGAAAATATTGGAAAAGGTATAAAATCTTGTCTGTAAAAGCTGTATTTCGTTTTTATGGTTTACAGCTTCTAAAAATGATAGCGTATCACTAGTTGATTGTTACGAGTTGAAATGTCACCAGAATGGTATGATTTTATGCCTGGTACTTAAGACTATCTGTCATACCATAGTCTTGTGAACTATGATATCACAAAAGGCTAAATGCTACTTAAAAGAAAACTAAACTCATACCTCTACCAGATATTACTGAATTACAGAAGAATGGAAATGTGACAAAGAACTTGAAACTGGGACTGTTACCACCACAAAAGCTATTTAATTAAAAAACAAAACAAAACAAAAAACACCAAACAAAACCCAACAAAAAAAAGCCTAGAGCACCTGTCACTGAGTGATGTTAAAATGTGCAGAAGTTGATATTGGGAATTGATGCAAAAAGATCCAAACAACCAAACCACCAAAACCCCATCCCTGTAGAATTTATATATGTATTCCATGTTCAGAAAAGATCAGAAACCATGCTGCCACCATATTCAGTATGTATACAGCATAATAGAGAAGACAGTTGTATTTTATATAGTCTCTTTGAAGAGATTATTAAACAGGAGTAGAATTGAAGAGGGCCAAGATGTACCTGCAGTGTTTTCCAGTGAAGGACAAGGGGAAAAAAAGATGAACTGTGAGTTTCCAGGTTCAGAAACAGAACAGTCAGAGCTCAGCAGATCGGCAGTGTCAGTTGGAGATAACTAAGATGAGCAATACAGAAATTAAAACCCAGGAGGTACTTTGGAAATCTACAGGAAAAAGCAAGCCAAGAAGTCAAGTCTGTGGAAGCAGGCTGAGCTTCTTACAAGTTTAAACTGATGAAGGTTGTTGGCATTGCCTCCGTCTCCACTGAACCAGCACCGAGTTCCTGTGAGTGTGTTACTGAACTGGCGGCTGCTTATTCGTATCATCTACAGAGACAAGTGGCACAAGCACGTCCCCTGCTTGTTCACACTTTGTCTATATGTCCTAATGTTTGTTTATATTAAAAAGTAGTTTCCTTTACAAGAGCTAGCACAGAAATGTCATTAATCACTGTTCACAGTCCTATTTAGGAGTACAGTATCTATTTGCATGCATGGAGGAGAGTTTACAGGAATGAAACCAGTTTGGTTGTCTGTCCGGGCTGTTACATGTTGTTTCTAGTACACAAAACCTGAACGTTCTTCAGCTCCTTTTTTGTTTGCGTAGACTTCAGCCTCATCTCTCTGGATACAGAGAACAATCCTCTCGCTGTCAGATACTGTCCGGTGCCCTTTTTTACAAGTCTTTATTTCTGAGTACGTGGCATCTCTTGTTTCTGTTATAGTGAGTTCAGCTATTTCTCAGCTGATCTTTCAGTTGAACGTAATTCTCCTGCTTTCAGAACGTTCACTCTCTTGTCTTGTTTGCAATATCATTCATCCCTTATCCAATGTGTTGGATGGTGGTACAGCCCTTTCAAATTCTTCTTTTGTTATTGCTGTCCTTCTACCTTGGGAATCTTCAAGAAATTCAAGGAAGTGCAGTGTAAATGGTGGATCTATTTTGTGTTTTCTGTAATTTGTCAATTCCTGATCAGTAAAGAGCTGATGCAAAAGAAGGCATAGATTTCACGTATATCAAAGCACTTATGAACCAAAAGTTTGATAACATCAATCAGAACTCTTAAGACACTCATGCAGAATAGCTGTGTTACCATACATACATACTTGGCTTCAAAACCATCCTTCTGTGTGTGATTTTGTTCCTTTAAATCTCTGAATCCGTTTCCTTGAGTTCTGTGTGTCAGAAAGTAATGGGCTTTCCTGTGTTCAGAGATATCCACGTTTCTTATTACATGTATAAATAACGTTTGAGACATGTTTCACCTACTTGGAGTAAAGCTTACTTGCATTTTAATCCTTTTAGAAAATGACCTGGAATAGGACATTTTGGCAGAGAAGAGTTTAAATCTGAAGGAAACTTGTTTCCTTACCTCTAAGTCTTTGATCAAGTTGATTGTCATCTAGAGCTAAATTATTTTACGCAGATCATTCTTAGAAATATAACCTAAATGAATAATTTGTTCAAAAATAACTTTTTTTTTTTCTTTAAATCAGTTGAGTGGGGGATGATGCTCTTGGGAGATGGAATCATACCCATTAGCAACACAAGAGGAGAATGGTGCTTACAATTTAATAATTATATAAATATTCACTATGATTCTTTATATTCTGTGGTTCTTTGGTTTTCTCATGTCAGATCCCCACATTTTAATGTCAAAGAAATGACAGCAAACTTCAGCTAGGTTCCATTGTATGGTTGATCTATATTTCACATCATGGCCAAATGAACTGAAACCAGAATCCAGTGCTATCTAGACCTGGGATGTGGTTCTCGGAGTAGAGATCTGTATTGCCAAAAAAAAAAAAAGAAATCTTGCAATAAATTAAAACCCACACTCTATAATTCAATAGCTATTGTGTGATTATACAGAAGCTGGCTGGACACTTATAGTGGGAAAAGCCAACAAGAACTTTTCCTTGTGAGATCTTTCCAAATGCTTCCTTCAGCTGCTGCTGTAACAATAAATAAACACAAGACAATAAAAAGCAAGAATAAAATGATTGAACCTAAATGCCTTAATTACAAGATTTATATAACCAGGTAAGTCTGTTCAGAAGAGAAGGATCATGAAAAAAATCCTTTCCTCTTTACTTAAAGCGCTATATAATATGTATGATATAATCAGTTCGGAAGGAATTAAATGTAATCTCTTACTGAGAAATGTATGTGATAAATCTTCAGAAAATAGTAAGCTACTGTACATAGGACGAGTACAGTCTGTGCTTTCAGGGCATTTCCCAAGATAAATTTACTTCATGAATAAGGCCTTTAGTTGTTGACTGTTGAAAGGAATCTAAAATAGAAGACACATAGGGTTTTCCAAGTTGAAAACTACATCAGGGAGTTCATTATTATGCACGCCTAAGATCAGCTACTCTATGGTTTAGTACTTGTGTCAGCATTTTTCATATATTGATGTTTATTCTTCATTCTGTCAGCTGCCTAAACTGAAAACAAATCTAAAGATACAGTGAATTTTAACACCAGGGGGAAGTGGTTCTTTTTTCATTGGGTTTTTTGTTTGTTTGTTTCTTTTTTTTTATTTCTGGTAAAGTGAAATTAGCCTTATCCTACTAGCATCTCAAGAAAAAAAAAAAAGGAAAAAAAAAACCCAAACAAAACCTAATATATGAACAGAGTTATCAGTAGTAAATGTTTGGCTCCTTTTGGCCACAGTACTAATTGTTAAACAGATTAAGAATTTATTTCTGGTATTGTCATCAAACCAGTGAATCATGAAGTGTGCATAAGAAATTTTTTTTAAGATTGTCTATTGTTTACTGACAAAGAAAAAATAAATACTAGCAGTTGAAAATGGTTAAGTGACTCATTTGGAGGGGGGGAAGCTAACAACTGTATGACTTTCTTAACTTCGCACAGAAGTGACTGAATTTAACTATTTTTATTTCTTACATTATAAAGTAGCTGTTATTTCATTACTTTAGGCTTCAAAAAAAACAAAGTGGTGTTTGAGTCAAGTACTTTGTGTAATTGGAAAAAAAAAAAAACAGAAAATGTTTTCAGCTCATAGTCAAAACTCCTGTCTAGCATAAACTTTAAAAAAATGCATTGTTTTCATTTAAAACCCATTATTATTCTCATCTCACAGCCCTGATTTGTTGATTTTTTTATCCTTGTTCTATGCAGGTGCTACTTTTTCAAGTATATTTTTCTAATAATTACTTGAGTTACAGCTACTGGAGATATTTGGACTGTTCTCTACCCGCTTGTAAATTTAGGTTCTATATGGATTCACAGATTTGACCTTCATTGTGCACTTAGCTTAAATGGAATGTATTTACTCTTGGAAATGGGAACATACACTCAGAATAGTAATACAAAAGTGCACGACTTAAACTGTCATAGGATCTATCTGTAAAAATAGTGAAAACTTGATTAAAAAAGAATGCACATTTCTAACAATTAACCATTTCTTAGGTTCTTGATATGTTTTTGGTTTGGGTTTTTTTGTGGCTGTTTCAGGGACTTGACTTAAGTATTGTCAAGTCTGGCTCATTGGTTTCCAAGAACACCAGGACAAACAAAAGTCTGTTGTGATGCCATGCCATGATTTCATTTTGGGGGGGGAGTGCAACAGGCATATATCTGCCAGTGAAGACCATATAGAGGTTGATACATACCACTCTCTATTGAGGCTGAAATGTTTGGATTATTTAGAGTCACTGAACATGAATAGCAGTGTCTTACGTAAAGCAATATGATGGTAGTCATTTCCAAAGGTATAAGAACAGGTTGTGTGATACTTGAAGCCCTGGAATAATCAAGAGTGTAGAAAGTCACCTCTGTAACATGATGTTAAATAAAAGTTTATAGAAGAAACATTGTGACTCTATCTTTCAAAATTCTACTTCATTCTATGTCTAGTATGTAGAATTTCTGAGAGCTTTCTTATTGTCTCATAAGCATCATATAGACACATTTGTCTGTTCTTTGAACCTTAACTAGAATGTAATGTATTTTCCAAAATTAAAACTACTTTCAAATATGCTTCTGAATATAGCTGAAACCACAGCATGAAAATGGTTGGGGTTTTTATTAACTGTTCTTAAACTGGAACCAAGGTCCTTTAAAGGACTATTTTAATAATTAATTTATTTGGGGAGGTAGGCCAGCAGCCTGACAGGAAGGTGCTTTGGCAGAGAATCCTGGTGTGCACTTTCACACTGTGTCCATCATCTGTCCTAAGGGACTTGAAAACTTTTCTTTTGCAGCATCTGCGGAGGTGAGCTGTAACTGCTTGGTGACTCATTTAAGTGTGAGTTTGTCTGTTGTCATTGAAGAATATATCACCCACTTCTGAATCAGAAGAACCTGCTGTTTGGTTTTCCATTTGTGTAGTGTTTTCCCTTGTCTATTTTGTTGCGTTTTCTGGGGGCCTTTTTTTTATCTTTTAATCTGAGCATCATATTCTACATTCACATTTGCATTCTTGATGCTTGTACTGTCCGTAAAATGGCCAAGAGAGAAGTCCTACTGCTATTGCTCTTGAATTTTGAATGAATCTCAGCTTCAAGATTCATCACTTGCTCAAGCAAGAAACTAGAGCCAATCTAAGCCATGGGACAAGCACTAGCTAACCTAATTCCAACCTTGTTACCTTCAAAGACATCTGCCATGGATTTATTCCAAGGAAGTCTGGTAAAGGAATCTTTGCAGGTGAATATGCATCCCATTTGGTAGCCAGCCCTGAGACTCTGCTGAGTGTCAGGCTTTCCATGAAAATAAGTGCAAGCCTCTGTGAAAGACCTCCACATTGAGGGAGAAGTGTCTGAATTAGGAACAGATTAGATCTTTCATCTTTTAAGGACTCCCATACCACTCTACTGGTGGTGTCCAAGAAGGGAGTATCCTCTTCTTTCATTC
>NW_010318721.1:0-5555 GCF_000700745.2 Antrostomus carolinensis | reverse complement strand
TTCCTGCAGTTGGCTTTTGTGAAACCTTTCAACCAGCATTTGTGATTGCAGCATTTCCAGATTTATAGTTTCTGCAAAGAAGAGTACTGCTGTCTCCTTCTTTCAGGAGAAATGAAGGCTATGATGAGATCTATAGCAAAAGCAAAATTTGGATTAGAATCTAAGACCTCGACTTTGCTCACTTGGTTGATTTTATATGTGAGATTAAAAGTGAAATATGATCAGTCTAATCTAGGCTGAAGTATTATTTAATTGCCATATTAGCCCAGCTATTTACAGCACCAGTATCCAGCTGTACTTGGAAATTTGAAGTAAAAACCTTGTGATCAGTATGTCCTTTGCTGTTTACAGCTGAGCCAAATGCAGCTTTGATATACAGAATTTTTCATGTTAGCACTGGGTTTGTAAAGAACTACTGAGAACTACCCTTAATGTGGAAGCCAGCTTCTCAGGAGTCATGGCTCACAGACACCAGGTAATATTTAATGTTATCAGAAAGTAAGTGGCTATTACCTCTGTATATACTACAGAGAAAATAGCATTGTTTATCTCCTGGTTGTTCTGTATTATATTCTTTATACTTGTGTTGTAGATGCTGTTGCATTACCTACAAAAATGGTGACAATAAGGAAGGTAAACGTGTAGATTTCTGGTTAATGGTGGTACTGAAAGTAATAGACAGAAAACATACAAACTATCTTTTATTTTTAGACAATTGTAAAGCAAAGTAGTATGTGTTCATTTCTGTCCCTTGTTGGTCTAAACAAAGCAGCAGTGACATTTATTTTTTAATGAAGCATCATTCAGCATAAAGTTTGTCTTCCCGTAAATAACTTGGCTTTTGTATTTAAATGCACTTCACTGTATTTTTAATCTCTGGTTCTTTGACATTTTAGTTTACACAAGTCCTACCCTTTCTCTCATTCCTTTCTTCATGATCCCACCCATTTCCATGCTGGTGCAAGAGTTTAACTGACTTCTTAATAAGCCAATTCAGCTCTTTACAAAGAAAAGAAAAAAAAGTTTTCCTGTTTGTTTAGTACACTGAACTACTTCATCAAGGTGTGGAGGAGCACCTGTGCTGGCACAATGGAGGGAGGAGGCAGGAGCAAGGCAGTTGTTAACTTAGATTGGTGTAAGGGTGCAGCCTGAAGTTTTTTAGGAGCTGCTGAGCTTGTCTGAGAACTCATTGTCACCCAGAAAACCTGACTGCCAGCAGGGCAGCCCGGCACCTGCTCTTGAGCCGTTTCTGGTGCTTGTCTCCTCCTGAAGAAGTCAATTTAGCTTACAAGTCAGGTAGGAAATCAAGTGAGAAAAAGAAATATTTTATTTGCTTGGTTAGCAAGCTGAATAGACTTGCTGAGTGTTCAGACAAAAAGCAGGGCTGTAGTGAAATAGTGGGGAATGTGTGGCCAGGAGGGAAGGAGCAGCAGATCCTCTTCATAACCGCAGTGGTGTGCAGTTACGTCAGCTCCAACACTCTTGCAGAGCTTCACATTCATGTGCAGCTACGTAATGCAGCAGAGCTGATCTCATGGCTTTCTGCCACGAGAAAATTCAGCCAAGCTCCTCTCTTCCTCTCACTTCCTTTTTTTCTCATTTGGTGGTATCCTTTTTTGCCAGCTTAGCAAGCTGAATCAGTTCATCATAGAGCTGAAGGAATGCCAAAGCCAATGCAGGGGAGGGGATGGATGTTTGAGGCCAGGAAGAGGTGGGGAATATGGGGCCACCTCTTCGCCTTTGGCTGTGGATCAGTGCAGTTGAACTCATGGTGCAGCACTTCCAGTCAAAAGGGAGAGTGGTAACAATCTGACAGAAGTTACTTGTTTATCCAAATTTCACTCCACTTTGTCTGATGAGTAATCAAAGTGTCATAGCACCTCTTCATTGCCTTAATCCATTGTCTTCCCTTCTAATGTCACCAGTCCAGTCACTCTTGCCCTCTAACATGGTTTTCAGAAGAACTTAGACTTGCCCTAAGATGTACATCAAGAAAGAGAATAAAACAAGTTTTTTTTCTTCCAATTACACATGATCATTGCAGTTTATATGAAATATTGCCTATGCACATTATTTTAAAGCAAAAATGACAAAATTAAATATTCATTTCATAGACTATGAATATGACTTATGGAAAGTTCTGTTTTTCTTTTAACATTGTGTTACTGATGTCTGATGTGTGGGTGGAGCAGTGGGGTGAAGTGTCATCTCAATGCTTGAAGTATTTTCAGATGAAGACTTAAAAGTCATATTTATAAAAAAAGTTTAAACCAAGATAGCACAAGATAGCATCCTTACTTAAAAAAAAAAAAGAAAGAAAAAAAGACGAAGAAGAAAAGAAAACCTGTATATTTCAGCTTCCTGTTTAAAAAGACAGTCTGGCAAAGCTGAAAGGGGGATTTAGCTGGGGAGAAGCTTTACTGGTGATGGTGACTTTTCTAACAGGCTGTTTATACAATAAAGTACCAGACAAAAAATTACTGGCAATTGTATATGTTTCAGAAGAACATAGGGGAATAGATCTTATATACCCAGTCTTGTATAGACATTGTATAGACAGTTACCAATGTAGCTGACAATGGGTTTTAATGTCTTTTTAAAATATAATAGACATTTTGTAGGTGAACAAAGCCTGTTTTGCTACAAAAATCTTAGTTGAGCCTCTGCTTAGATAAGGGATTTTTCTGCAATGCCAGCTGTTTTTTTCTGGCTTCACTTTCATAATCACATTTCTATAAAGGCGTTCCAGGAAGATGTGAGCGTCCCTTTCATAAAGCAAGAAAAGCAGAACAATATATACACAGAATCTTTGTGATCAGGGTAAATGGCTACTTGCAGTTTAGCAACAGGAGAATTTAAGACTTTTTCACAACTGAGATATTGTATGAGGTAGCTAGTCAATTAATAAAGCTTTAACAATGGTAGGTGGTGATATCAGCCTTTTTTCAGATGTAGCTGGGGCAAATTCAGTTGGTGATCTTGATGCTTCTGAGTTTACAGTATTTTTGCACTATGAACAAAACCTACGTGACATTTGTCTGTTGAAAAGCTTCAATGGGATTATCCAGACAAATGTTTTACCTTTTTTACCTCTTTCGGTTTGAGCTGATCTTAGCTTGATGTTAGCTGTAACTCAGCAATTCTCCCCTGGGTTTCATTTCTGGTTCTGTTCATCTTTAACTAGCAAGCATGAAGAAAACACCTTGAAAATGACAGATATCTTTATTAGTTGCTGGCAAAGATTGTTGCTAATGCAGAGGCAGTATGTATTTTCTTGCAGAACATAAACTGGTCATCTCCATGTTACTGAATTTGGCTAGATTGTCATCTGTAGTAATTTCATTGATTTATTCACAGGTCATCCAAATACATTCTCTTAGCATTAGTTTTAATCTATTCTGTTTATTTCCTACCAGTTCCTAACCCTCATGCTTAATTGGCGATTTACTGGAGAATTAAACTGCTCTTTGCTAGAGAATCAGTAGTTACATCTGGAAATTCTAGCAATTACTGTGATTTCTCCCTTGAGAAAATAAACTGTAATTCAGCTTCAGTTTTGTTAGGGAATGTAGGGGATTGGTTTTTAGGGAACTCTATATGTTCAATGTGCTATCCATTAGACTAGTATCCCTTGATTAAAAATGGAAGTACATGCCTTTGAGGAGCTTCTTGGGGAACTTGTAGAGCTAATTTAAGGTAGATATTTGGAAAAAATGGAGAGAAGTGTTTCATGCAATATAGAATTAGTCTTATCTAACAAAATGGATTTTCAGAAAATGGAAGTTGGGGATCAAACTCTAATTGAATTGAAACAATCCTTGCCTTCCTAGTCATTTTAATTTGCTTATTTAGGAAGCATAGCGTACATTTAAAAACACTTTAAAATCACCGGGGCATCTAAGGAATTTGAGACACCTGCAGGCCTGGAATAATACTAATTGATATCTGTGAAGACTATGAAATCTGCACAAAAGAGAGAATTTTGAGTGGCTTAAACCTTTATTTACAATTCAATACTGACAAGTTGCTGAAGCTACTCTCCTCCCTCCAGTCTCTCCCCTTTAACCTCTGAATTGCTGAACTGGAGGGAAATGTAGCAATCAATTAAATGTTGCTGTAAGCTTCAAAGCCTCTAACAAAAGTTAGAGGTGCACATCTGAGTTTCTTACAGCTTTTCTAACTTTCTTAGAGCTCTTCAAAAATCAGAAGCAAATTATATTTCTTCTTGTATCCAGGGTAGTACTTAGCCCAGTGTTAAGATAGAAAAATAAAAACTGGCTGCAGCAGAAGCAATTTTGCACCTGCAAGCGTGGGGTATTTTTGAGAACTTTGCATGTACATGTATACACACATGTGCATCATTTGAGTTACACAGTAAAGATGGGGATTACCAGTGAGTTTATAAATAGTACTAGGAAAATAAGTATTTATAATGGCCTAATTTGGATAGAATAGCATGAAAGTTAGAAAAAAAACATAATGAGAGGTTATGCAGTACAGGTGGTGATATGTTGCTATTAAAGCCCTGACAAGACAGAATAATTTCATTAGCACCTTCTATTATAGAAGCTTAAAAAACTGACACTGTACGTGTCATCTCAGACATTGGTTATTGGTAAATAGCCTTGGTCGTATTTTTGGCAGTATGCAAAATAATACGTTTTCCTCTTGTGTATGTGCTGCGTATTTACAGCAGAAGACAAAAATAGAATGTGGATGTGTGGTTCTTGTTTACTGTCTTTCTAACAGCATTAAGTCCTCCTTCTGATTATGTGGTGCAGGCAGCAGAGTGTCAGAATTACTGGATATGTTTATTCTGCTACAGAAACTTTGAGTTATTCTGGTAAATTTATTTTCTCCTCAATTTTACATCTTCCAATTGTTGTTTCTGTGATTGCAGCTGTGTAAAATCCAAAGCCAGGTCTTAAGAATCTGGCAGTTGGACATTCAGATGTCCTTCTTTCGTCTCATTCCCCTAAGAAGGAGGATACCTTTTAGTTTGTGGTCTCTGAAGCACTGTGATTGTTAGTGTGCATAGCTTGACTGGGCTGTTAGCATGGCAGTTAGAATGAGAGGCCATATTGCCTTTCATTGGGCATTACAGGAAGGTTCTCTACAGATTTTAAAATAGTAATTAATCTTGTAAATAAATGTAAACAGACTTAGAAGTCTTGTTTGACAGTTCATTGTTTAAATCCTTTAATCTAGATTTCCAGCAAAGCTCTTTTCCTATTGGATTTGTACAGTTATTTTACTATCATCACAGCTTGCAGTTCAGTAATCCTATATTAAAAGAACTAATAACTTCTTGAAAATGCATTACTTTGCTCTATGCATGAAATTTTTAATTTGAGCAGTTTTCTGTTGGGTAAGACAGTGGGGCTAAATCTGATTTCCTTCCAGTAAGACAGTGGCAAAGAAATATTTGGGTACTACAGAGAGAATTAAGGGTGGATTAAGGCAAGACCCATGGCTCCAGGTAAGAAACTTGAGGAATCACAGCATGTGAATCCCAGGGCAAAGGACCTGACCAATCTGGTGGCCTTTTATGACGG
>NW_010318720.1:0-5066 GCF_000700745.2 Antrostomus carolinensis | reverse complement strand
CATTCTGTGATTCTGTGATTCTGTGATCAGCCTCCAGGCTACATTGGATAGCATTCCTTCTCTCTGCTTCCTGATTAAACTGTTTCTTATGTAGGGGGAAAAAAGTTTCATTTGTGAAAACAAGCAGAAAAACAGAATGGGGGTTATATGTTCTAGTCCCTAAAAAGTAAACACATCCCTGTATTCAGGTGAAAGCCCTGAGCACCAGACTTCCTAATAATGTTCAATTTTCTGAAACAGTAAATCCCTCTTCTTTTTTCCTCCATAGGCTAGTTTTTCTTTACAGTAGCCTATTAACTAAAACACTGTCATCACATTAACTTCTTCAGACTGAGGAGGAAAATCAGCCTGGGCTTTTCTCATCCTGCAAAGATGATCCATAAAAGAACACCAGTTTAACCATTATCTCTTTGCCCAGTCACGCTTTTGAAATATGCAAAGAAAATGAGGCACAATATGAGAATATGTAGGCAACAAAGCCTCTCTTTTAGGCTAAGGAGGAGAAGCATCTACTCACTTGATCCCAGTTAGGGTAGGATTGTAGATCAGTACAAATTTAGGCTGAATGTGCCAGGCCACGGGTGAGAGCAGACCTTGGAGCTGCTTTGACTGTGGAATCACCGTTTGAGTACCACGAAGCAAACGGGAAGTTTTAAGTTTCCCCACGAGATGCTTGCAGAGTTCAAGTTGCTCCACAGTTGGGCAGCAGTTGTGCAGTAACATTTTGGAGTATGAATTTGAATGTGAGCACCTACATTGTGCTTCAGTTGCAATATAAGCCTCTGTGCTTTTCCCTCTGGATTACCCATAAAGATGAATTTCTATTGCTATTATATAAAACAGTCTAAGTCTTTATTTGTGATTTGTTCCATGTAAATCTGTTTAGTACCTTATTAAGGGCAGGATACTAATTGTTTTGCAGTCCTTTCACTTAAGTGAGCTCTAGATGAAGTACTACATTCTTATCCGATTCCGTTGTATCTCTAGATGCTATTTATATATATAGCTCCAGACACTTCATAAACAAAATTTGAATTATAACTGTTACTACAGCATGTTTGCCTACTTCATACGCTGTAGGAATGCACACCAACAACATTAGTTAGTGATTATCTTTGTAGACAGGAGGCTTTCTGTTACCACTGATCATGAGTGAAGAATCAGGGAAGAGCTGAGCTACTGTTACAGATCCTGTCTGCTGCTGTCTCTGTGTTTTTGTGCATTTCAGATGTCACGATTAATCCTCCCTCCCTTCATTCCCATAAATACATTCAAAAATGACTTACCAGTGATTGTGTGAGTATTTTAAGCTTTTCCTTTTATTTGGACGCTGCTGTTGCTATGCCAGTATTTATATTACATTTTATTTAAGTGAGTGTTAGGATATGATTGGGAGAGTTTAATAGGCTCATCCCATTACGCACAGTGTTCTGATGGTGCATGACCTCATTTCAGTTACCTGGCAATCACTATACAAAAGAGAAATGCTGGCTTTCATTTGGAAGTTGAGCAGAAATACTATCCTTAATGAATTCGTGTGCTTATATAGGGCAAGAAAATACCATGAAGGAAAGCAGTTCAGCTTAGTTTAATTGCCTTTTGTACTTATGGGCAGAGAACAGTTTCGTTGGTAATTATTTTGATTTACAATTAATTTTTAGACTTATATATGGCATCCCGGTGCCTTCAGCCACAGAATCCTAAAAGTCTCCATTCTTGTAAAGACTTATCCTGGTGCTTAACAAATGTTAATTTAATATCCTTTTAATGTTGCTATTTGTAGTGACTGTTAAATGAAGGATATAAGGTTTGCTTATTGTTGGTGTGTAAAATTAAAATACATGACCATGGGAACTTTGAAAAGCAATAGTGAGCAGGAAACTTCATTTACAGAAACTTTGTAGATGAATTAGTTACAGATTTAGCACATATTTTTACAATATGAAAATAATTGCTTATATATTAACTATTCTTCCATGGTGAATTCCAGTTATCCTTGTATGATTTGTAGTTATAAAGCAAAAGTCTGTCTCAAAGAAATCCTTCTGCAACTCAAGCACAATACTTGTGTTTTTCGTAATATGCTGTGGACTAAGTTCACAGCCTGTAAGGAAGATGAAATGTATTCATCTGTTACAGAAGACAGGCTCATTTTACATGGCTTGGGTAACTTAGGGATGTGTCTTTCTCTAGGAGTAGCCAGGGATTCCCTTACACTTGAGTTCAGTCTGGGCTGCAAGCATTCTTTATTCCAGTCATGGCAATTACCATTTCTGGATGAAATATTAGTGCCTCTGCTCCGGGTTCAAGGCTGGTTATTCACAAATTACATTTGTCTGTATTGTTCTTTTTTTTTTCATGTCTGTCCTGGGACTAATCATCTCTAAAAATTGGCTTCATTATCTTACACAACACTTTGATGGAGGAATTAGACCAGCTGTGAAGAAGCTGCAGCTTAACACCCATTCCAACTCGCAATACTAACTTCTCTTTTTGATATACTTTTACTGCCTTTGTTTCAGTTCTTTGTTTCAGTTCTAGATCCTCTTTCTCTGATGCAAGACAAGGTTAGTAAAGGCCCTAGCAACAACAAGCTTCATCTTGTAACTCTGTAGTTTGTCGTAATTGTTCAATGAGCTTGATAAACCACTGTGGTTTTTTTGGTTTTGTTGTTCCCCCCACCCAAAGTTGTGAACTTCTGTTTGGAACAGAGCAGGGAATGGAGCAAGTAAATTCCTTGTCCCTGGGAAGATGGGATGATACAGACTGGGTCATCATCTTGACTATATCTCTACTGTTTCTGACGATGTTTTAAAGCTACCTTAGGATGCCTCATTATATGTCAGCTCATTGCTGGCACCGCTGTCAGACTTCTAGGACCTTTGCAGAGTTCTCCGAGTACATGCAGTCAGTGTACAGCATGCAGTCTCTCGCAGGCCTCTCCGTTTTGCCTTACGTGATATTCACCTGCTCCATAAGACCTTCTGTATAACCTAAAAAAATGGAGTCTCAGCCCGATGACAATAAATCACAGTCTTGCTGTACCAGTCACTAGTAGAGGTAACCAGTTTAGGGGATCTGTTAGGTGGAAGATGAGAGAGGGATGAGGACATTCCCTCTAAAGATCTAAACAAGGAGAATGTGAAGACAGTGACAATAGGGGCAGCAACATCATCACAGCCCTACTATCAGCATTTAGCAGAACCAGCCAGGCAGCCACCCATCCACTCCTGCACTATCAGGGACTGACTGTTCCTAGGAGAGATGACGTATCCCAGAGATCTCCAGGCAGGACAGAAGTAGTAATTAATTCATGTAGATGATCCACAAATAATGGCAACAGCTCAGAAAAACCCAGCCTGTCACAGGAATCTGGGGGATAGACCAGGCCATCTGGTTCTCCTTAGCATCCTTCAGGAGTGAAGTATAAGGCTGAACACAGATGGCTCTCCTAGCAAGGAAACATTAACAAAATCCAGATCAAGGCTTGGCATGTAGAGGCAGATGTAAAACAAACATGCCCCTCTGGTCTGTGGAGATGTTCAGATAAATACAGTAAACAATTAAAAAAAAAAATCAGGACCTGTAACCCTACCATCTTCAGGCCTTCTCCATTAATTCAGTAAAGCATCCTTTATCACATTCTGTAACAAGAGAAATGTGAGACCTCCCGTGCTACAAATGAAAATAAAAAGAATCATGGGATGGTTTGGGTTGGAAAGGACCTTTTAAATATCATCTAGTCCAACTCCCCTGCAATGAGGAGGAACATTTTTCACTAGATCAAGTTGCTTAAAGCCCTATCCAACCTGACCTTGACCACTTCCAGGGATGGGGCATCCACAATTTTTCAGGGCAACTTGTTCCAGTGTCTCACCACCCTCACCATAAAAAGTTTATTCCTTATATCCAATCTAAATTTACTTCTTTCTGTTTAAAACTGTTACCCCTCATCCTGTCACTATGACTTGCAGCCCTCTGACCATTTTCATGGCCCTGCTCCAGATCTGCTCTAGCAGATCCATGTCTGTCTTGTGCTGGGGCCTCAGAGCTGGACACAGTACTCCAGGTGGGGTCTCATAAGAGCAGAGTGGAGGGGGAGAATCCCCTCCCAGATGAAGCCTAGGGCTGCAGCCTTGTACAGATCCACAAAGCTTCCCTTGCCCTGGGTGCAGCTCATCAGCACCCCAATTGAAGGCACTGCCCCAGCCTGCCTCCTGCAGAACTGTTCCTCTGTCTGTGCTCTCCCACTTAGGACCCTGCACACCTGGGGACCTCACCAGCTGAGTAGCCCAGCTGGCCTGGCCAGCTGCAGTGCATCCATCTGCACTATGGTTTAAGGTCAAATACAACCAAGGCCACATGCACCCTGCACAGCCCACCCCACATGCCACAGGTTTGTAGCACCACTTGTTCTCTGCCTACCAAGGCTGCTGAAGGAGTGTTTTAAATTAATCCCGTGTGTACTACAGCTCTCACTTCAGCATTTTTCTTTCAAGAAGCTTTTGTCTTTATCATGCTGGAAGATGGTGCACACCCCAGCGTGGTATGCCCCCTACTGCTGTATCTTCGGGCAGTGATGCTACTGCTGGATGGCCTGTCTTAACCCTGACCCTGTCCACAGCAATCACACAGAGGCTGGATACCACAAATAAATTAATCTCCGAAGCAGTGACCAACATCATCTCACCAGGCAGTGAGCAGTCTGGGTTGGGAGCTTGAGAAAAGCCATTTGCTTTCTTTCCCCATATGCAGCTGCACAACTGGTACAATCTTCCAGTACTATTGAAAATAACAAGGATAGAGAACTTGACTTCTGGAAGGATAATAAAGCTTTAAAGTTTTGCATTTATAAGAAGTACGTCGTTATGGTTGTGAATGAATGTAAGTGATAATTTCCAGTTACCAAACCAGGCTCCATTTCCCCTGCAAGCTTCATTCTTCTCCCTGTTCTGCCAGAACTGATGGTGCAGCTGAACATGACACCCTACATCAACCATTAACCCACACACCCAAAAGACAGCGTTCCTTTGAGAGTCAGCGAGGAGCACAGCGGCGGCAGCAGC
>NW_010318719.1:0-3774 GCF_000700745.2 Antrostomus carolinensis | reverse complement strand
ATAGCGGCCTTCCAGTACCTGAAGGGGGCCTACAAGAAAGCTGGGGAGGGACTTTTCATAATTAATGACAATTAATGGCAATTAATGACAAAACAAGGGGAAATGGCTTTAAGCTGAAAGAGGGCAGGTTTAGATGAGATATTAGGAAGAAATTCTTCACTGTGAGAGGGGTCAGACACCGGAACAGGTTTCCCAAGGAAGTTGTGGATGCCCCCTCCCTGGAAGTGTTTAAGGCCAGTCTGGATGAGGCTTTGAGCAACCTGGTCTAGTGGAAGGTGTCCCTGATGATGGCAGGGGGGTTGGAACTAGATGATCTTTAAGGTGCCTTCCAATCCAAACCATTCTATGATTCTGTGACATTTCATGGGATGGGAGAGACTCTTGCAAGATGACAACCTCAGAGAGCAACTCTCTTCCCCTGGAATCATGGAGGAGACTAGTTCACACCAAGAGTTTTGGAAGGGAAGATGGTGTGGCTAGGCTGATCACAAACTGCTGAGACCCAACAGCAGCTAACAGCTATCAGTCCCACCCCTTCCCTCACCATACAGCTAATCCAAAATGAACAGCACTCTATGCTTCTTCTGGGATCTGTAAGGTGAGATGTTTAAAGAATCACTTGAATATCTGCATCCTATGTACCATATACCATAGCAGAGTCCCTATCACTGGCTTTCCTAGCTGAGTAATGAGAGACATCAAGTACTCCTGTATTTAATAGGAGTGCAAAATCCTCCAGTTCTAGGGCAGGGTTTGAAGAAACAAAAAAAAAAAAAAAAAAAAAAAGCCCAAATCTCTGCTATGAGAAACCAGGAAGTATCCATGTTAAACAATACAAACACCAGTTTTATCTTCTCTATCAGCTAGCATGCATTTTGGTACTCAGATACTGTGCTATGTACAGAAAGCAACATCTCACCCATTTTTCTGAACACTTTAACCCTTTAAGACCTTCCTGCTTTTAAAGCAAGGTCCAGGGTTGTACAATCTTGTAAGATGCACATTTATACCATCACAAATAATGCCATACATGCCTACATTCACCTCAGACAATTTTCTGTTGTGTGAGTTGTCCTCTTCATGGAATGAACATTCAGGGTCAGAGATGGGAGCAGCAATGGGAACAGAGCAAAACATGAGATCACTGCGGAATATTTCAAAGTTTTTTTTCCATTTGGATTTCCATTCTTTCCTGCCAGTGTTGTTATTGCCAGGTACAGCGTAAGGGTCACTCAATCACAAACACCATTATGGCAGATCTGCATAAAAAGGAACAAAGAGATGGTTCCTCACAGAGAGAGCCTGACATGAGCTCTCATGGAGCACCTAAGCTGGCATTCAGCTGCAAACCTCTGCCAGTGTTTTCAAAGCTTTTTTCCACAGTTTAGGGATATTTCTATGTATTTTTTCATGCTATCAAGATGCTATCACCCACCCATTCACGTTAAATGACAACAAAAAATGATAGTTCTTACTGCATTTCTGTCCCTTCCATTTCCAAATTTAGCTGAGGTACTAAATGGGCTGAAATTCCCAAAGTTGCAAGTACTTCTAAAGGCTGTTTAGGTCCCACAAATGTCACTAATGCAAATTACAAGGCCTTTTCTATGATATAACACTTTAATCTGCCACAAATGCCAGTCAGGTCTGGCAGGTGGAAAGACTTCAGTGATTTTCTCCAGTCTATCTTCCACTCTATGTTACATTTGTCATTGTCCTGCCTGTGCTATAGCCTTGATTGCTGCAGTGACCAGTGGGATACAGAGGCAATGAATTATATTACAGATGTCATACCTAAGCTTCCCAAAAGGTAGTAGTCATATAACAGATAATACACTTCTCTAGTGATAAATAAGCAAGAAATAATCTGTGGTTAATTAAAATTGTAAGAATTATTTGCTTATCTAAATGCTCAGCTTTATTAGAAAAAAAGCCACAGAGCCTTACAGCAAAACCTAATCCTTGCATCTAATTACTGACCAGGATAAAACATACATTTTAAAGTTATCTCAACTATTTTTCATTATTGTAGATAATTATCAGCTATAAAACAGCATGTTACAGTCTGAGACTACACAGATCTTGAGTTGTATTCCTCATTTTTTCCCCAATATAAAAATAATGAATCAAAATATTTAGCACGCCTAAAGAAGGAACAAATCCTCACACTTTACAATTAAACTCTGATGCTCATAGCTACAAGGTATATTCAAAGCCAGGCATTCATTACGGTTCAGTGGAATATGGGACCTTCATATAAACAACAGCAATATGCATTAAGATAACCCAATCCTTAAGCAGAAGCTGATCCCTTTTGCAAGAGATATAACACCTTTCACTTTAGACACAAGAAGAGCACTCCTTGTGGATAGGTCTTTATATTGTGGCTTACAGTAATATTTCTTATGCTCTGTATGCTCAGGTCCAATGTATATTAGTGTATATAGGCATTTCTATGCTGCTGAACACTGTGGCTACAGTATCAGCAGGTGAGAAGGTATCATGTAGCTCTCCTGTCTGTATTAGTTTTCAGTGCTGCGATCACTAGCAGTGGTTGCATAGGCAGAGAATTAAAGATTAAATCATTGCTAGCACAGGTACTAGCTTGAAAACCAGGACACAGCAGTTTTATTTGCTAAAGAGGGCAAGAGAGAGAGGAAAAGAGGAGAAATTAAAATAAATGTTGAATTGAACAACCACACATGAGGGTAACAAGCAAAATAGATGACCAGCATGGAAAGATTTGAAGAAAAAGCACTAAGCAGTGAGACCATATGACATCCGACTGCAAAACACTACAAGAGCTCTCACCAACATCAGTTATGGTAGTGTGGGATTTTTTACTTTCCTATGTGTTCTTCTTGCAGCACTTCTCCCTTTCTGCGGATGAGCTAAAACTGGTATTTGAGACACACATCAGAGCTCTTTTCTGGTTTACTAGGCTTCTCCCCTCCCCAGGCTAATTACCCCTTTCGCTCAGTGGAAAACATAGTGCTGTCCATCACAGTTTGGGAAGTGACACAAAATCAACACAGAGCATGAAGTAAGAAGTGAGCAATTTGTTAGAGACACAGTAGATGTAGCCTCCCCTTTGCCGAGTGCCTCATGTTGTGCTCTATGAGGCATTGCTCTGTGTCCTTAATCCTCTTCCTCTCCCTTGTGCTTGTGGAGAAGATGTGCCACTTACCCAGTCCTCATGATCTCAGCTGACCAAAGACTTCCTGTGGTGGAAGCCTGGCACAAGGTTCTTTATTTATAATGTTTAAGCCTTATAAATGCACCTTACTTAGACAAGGGCACAACCCTTGTGGCATGTCAGGTGTCCACCAAAACTGCTCTACCACTCCCCGTCCTGGACAGTAGAGAGAAAATACAATGAAAGGCTCATGGGTCAAGATAAGGACAGGGAGAGATCACTCACCAATTATCATCACAGGCAAAACAGACTCAGCTTGGGGAAACAAATTTAATTTATTACAAATCAAATCAGAGCAGGATAATGAGAAATAAAACCAAATCTTAAAACACCTTCCCCCCACCGCTCCCTTCTTCCCAGGCTTAACATTTCTCCCAATCTTCTACCTCCTCCCCACACCCTACCCCCCAAGTGGCACAGGGGGATGGGGAAGGGGGTTGTGGTCAGCTCATCGCATGCTAATTCTGCCACTCCTTCCTCCTCAGGGGGAGGATGCTTCACACTTTTCTCCCACTCCAGCATGAAATTCTTCCCATGGGAGACAGTTCTCCACAAACTTCTTCAATGTGAGTCCTTCC
>NW_010318718.1:0-892 GCF_000700745.2 Antrostomus carolinensis | reverse complement strand
GGGGACACCTTGAGATGTTGGGGACACCTCATGGACATCAGGGGACACCCCAGAGATATCAAGGACAGCAGGGACACCATGGGGACACCAGGGACACTGGGGACACCATAGGGTCACCAGAGATGCTGGGGACACCCTGGGGACATCCTGAGGACATCAGGGACACCCTGTGGATGTAGGGGACACCTTGGGGACACCCTGGGGATGTTGGGGACACTAGGGACACCCTGGGGTCACCAGAGATGTTAGGGACACCTTGGGGACACCCTGGGGATGTTGGGGACACCTCAAGGAGACCAAGGCCACCCCAAGGATATCAGGGACAGCAGGGACACCATGGGGACACCAGTAACATTGAGGCCACCTTGAAGTCACCAGAGACACTGAGGACATCTTGGGGACATTGGGGGCACCCTGGGGACACCGAAGATTCTGGGGACACTCCAAGGACACTGGGGACAGCAGGGACAGAGATTTTGGTTACACCTTAGGGTGCTGGTGATGTGGTGGGACCTCAAGCGACACCCAAGTGGCATGAAAAGACCCCAAGTGACAGGAGATGACCCCAAGTCACACCCAAGTGACATGGTGGGACCTCAAGGGACACAGAGGAACCTCATGTGACACCTAAGTGACATGGTGGGACTTCAAGTCACACCTAAGTGACATGGTGGGACTTCAAGTGACACCCAGGTGACACAAGGGGACTCCAAGTGACAGGAGATGATCTCAAGTGACACCTAAGTGACAGGAGATGACCCCAAGGGACACCCAAGTGACATGGTGGGACCTCAAGTGACACAGAAGAACCTCAACTGACATGGAAGGACCTCAAGTAACACCCAAGTGACATGAGAAGACCCCAAGTGACATGGGGTGACCCCAAGTGACA
>NW_010318717.1:16025-44028 GCF_000700745.2 Antrostomus carolinensis | reverse complement strand
ATGGAGCCGGGGGTTGAGTTTCCTCTTCCCTCGGTTTTTTGGGGGGGTCTTTGGCGCTGGGGTGGTGTCGGTGTCCCTGGCAGAGGAGGGGGCCGGTGCCTCCCGGATGGGAGGGAAGGAAAAGGCAGACAATACTTATTGATGTGCTGGGTGACCCCGGGGTTTTTGTGTTTGTGTGTGTGTGTGTTTTGTTTTTTTTCCCCTTGTTTTTATCTCCTTTTCACGCAATACCCGTGTTTGGCCCTTTTCAGTTGTAAACTTGTATTTTTAAGAGTCTGTCTTTTGCCCCAACCTGAGAAACACTTTTTTTTTTTTTTTAAATTTTGGTCAATGTTTAATAACTTTGTTATGAGCAGAGATTTTATTCGACAGATCATGAGTAAGGAATTTCCTTTATGAAGAGCGAGGGAGGTGGGGTAAGGGGGCAGCGTGGATTTTAAGGCTGGTTTCAGCAATTCGGTGGGTGATCAATTTACCCGCTTCCTGCTGCGTCTCCCCAGGTTTTCAGGAAAACACAAGGTTTCACGTTAAAAGTTCTGGTAGGCCACACAGCTCTCAAACAATGGCCGTGCTTTGATTTCCAGTCTAACTTAAAAAAAACAAAACCAAACAAACCCAAAAACCCCAAACTCTTTTCTATTTCACAACTGAACTTTTTTAAAAACGCACATCTTGTGCTGGCTTAATTTTATTTTTTAATATAATCTGTTATTTTTAGAGGAATGTTGAATCAGAACAAGGAAGCTTTGAAGGCGTAGCTGTGCTCGCTGCGGATTAAAGCTTGACTTACTCAACGTCGTCGCCCCTTAAGCTTAAAGCTTGTTTGGGGATGGCTGTGAAGTTTTTAGCTCTTGTGGAACATCCCGTAATCTAAAGTATTTTGCTTGACAATGATAACACAGAATGGTTTATTTACACCCTGTGTTTTTATCGAGGGAAAAGGAAAACTGTCCGCTTTCAGTGCACTGTAGCAGTGTAGAAGCCTTTGTTTGTAAATACCCAACTCTTCCCAGGAAATGATTTACTGGGAAAAGTGGATGATATCTATCTATATATATATATATATATTTTAACGAAGAGTTTGGGAATGAGAAGAAGTCCTGGGAGCCATTAGCAGCGGCGAGTCTTGCAGCTGCTGCTTTGCTAATGAATGTGCCTTGTGTAGGTGACTTCACATATTTCTGATGCTCTCTGTGCTTTGAATGACAGGATTCAGCTGTCCTGAATGCTTTTAACACGGTGTTTCGATAAAAAACACGGCTTGGAACTAAACTTGAACTACCCACAATGCTCTTTTCCCCTTTGCTCCCTTTCAAAATGTCGCCTTTGCCAAGTTTTTCCTCTCGTGTCTGGAGCTGCCTCGTCTGTATTAAATGAAAGAGGAAGCGGCTGGGAGCAGCAGGCACTGGTGTGAATCTTTGAAGTACCTTGAATGAGATTTATACAGTCTCAAAAAGCCCTAATTTTTCTTTATTTATATTTACATAATAATTTATACAATTATTAATGATCTGCGTGGAAATTAAACCAGAAATGAGTTTGTGCTGGTGAACAGAGGGGCCTTGTAGCCAAAGTAACGTTGTGGCTGTGCAGGTTCCACGCACGACTCTGCACCTTGTGGTATTTCCAGTGAAAAAGGCTTGTCACAATTCACAGATCCTTGAAACTTTTTGTGGATTCGTGTAGCAGGATGTGTGTAATCCTAGCACTGCCATTCCTTTGGAGTTTTTGGCCACTTCTGATTCTTAAATTATAAATTCCTTGGAGCAAGAACTAGTCCTGTGCGTGCAAAATTATTTAATTCAGTTTAGCAGGGATAGAATTGAATTTGTCCTGCAAGAATGGGAGTGTTTGGAGCTGCCTTGTCTGTGTTGGGTGAAAGAGGAAGCGTCTGGAGCACGAGACACTTGTGTGGATCTTCGTGGTACCTTGAATGAGATTTTTAGAGTCTCAAAAAACCCCCTGATTTTTCTAGTAACATAGTTATTAATGATCTGCATGCAAATTAAACCAGGAATTAATTTGTGCTGGTGAACAGAGGGACCTTGTAGCCAAAATAACGTTGTAGCTTTTCAGGCTTCCAGTCTCAACTTTGTACCTTGTGGTATTTCCACTGGAAAAAGGCTTGTCACAATATATAGATCCTTGAAACTTTGTGGATTCATAGTATCCTATTTTATTATTTTTTTTAAAGACTCTTCTAAGAGACCTTGTAACTTCCTTTCATAGAGGCTGCTCAGATTTTGTTGTCTGCAATTAATAAACACCCCAACTTGCTGATATGTGAAGTTCTTACCAGTAATTATTTTTTCTTATTGCATAAAGGAGCTTTATTGCTTCATTTCACGCTACTGAAAGATTTTGATAATGTTTATTCAAGGGAAACTAACGGGGAAAATGCCATTAAATTGTAGTATTGTATTCTTAAAAATCAGGGAAAGTTTAGTAATATCAGGTGTTGTCACAATATGATGAAGTATTTGGGGGAGGTGTTGATTTCCAGACTTTTTGAAAGACAGGGGAGTTGGTTCTGTTGAATGTTGCTGCTGTTTAAGTTGTGAAGGTCTTTGAACGTATGAAAAAGCCTCAGCAGAGCAGTTTTACGTGGCCATGGTGGCTCTTTGTGTGTGTGTCAACAAATGCATGTCGTAGGTACAATTAAAATCTTCTCTCTGCAGTTTTTATAGTAGTTTTCTTCTGAATATTAACACTGTTCTCAGTGGGACAGACCTGAGTCAGTTTTATCACAGATAGGATTTGGATTTTTTTTTTGTGTGTGTCAACTTTGTCTCTCCGCTGTTGGAAAATTGTTCTTGGAAGTTGCTTGTAGTAGTTGAGTGTTGTTCAAAACTACTATGATGAGCAGAGAGGAAACAGAGCTGCCTTTCAGAGCTGCTGTCAGGATCAGGGCCAAGGTTTACAGCCACCAAGGTACAATAGTAAAAAGCATTCTGGTGTTGGTATGCAGCTGTGGTGGGAGTTTGTAAGGGCTGAACACCCCCCTTCCCCGCCCCAATTTCAGCCTTATACCTCTCTGTGATATCTGTGGTGTTGCATTTAGGTAACTGAAGTCATAAACCAGCAATCTTTTTTTTAAAAGAAGTAATAATTCTGACCGTACCATGCCTTTAAAAACAAATTCAGTTTGTATGTGTGCTCTGTGAGCTTTACCTAATGGGGGAAACCCTTTCCTGCTCACACCTGTAATGTCTTTATTGCTCTCAGGATCAGCTGGTGACATTGTCTTAAAATAACAAACTTGTGTGTTTCTGTGCTGCTGGGATGATATCAAAATATTTAGGGGGGATAGTAAATGAGTGAGCTGCTGTCAGCCCCGTCTGCCTGTTGTCCTGCTGCACGCAGGTGATTTTGGGTGTGTGTAAAACATTTGGGGTATTTTCAGTGTTGGATGGTTTTTGTGACTCGTTCAGCTTTCCCCTGGTGCCACGGCCATTGGGACCAGCACTGCTGGCTGCTCCGGCTCTGGAAGGTTCTGCCCAGATCCCAGGCACTGAGAGGTTAGCTGCTCTTTCTCCAGGGAATCTCCCACCAAACATGCTGGGTGTGTTTTACCATCTCACAACTGAACCCAGCTTCTGAGTTTGCAGGAAGAGTGCACATTGTGTTTGGGGCTTAATTAATTGGATAAGCAGAAATTGAGTATTTTAAGTTTGTGTTTAAAAAAAACCCCAAACCAAACTGTTGCCTTGATGTTTTGTTTTCAGTGAACACGTGGTGATGTGGTGGGACTTGTGTATTGATTGAAGATCTGCCTGGTAATTTGTCAGGTGTAAACAAGCACGGCAGGCACTGATGCTGTCATTTGTGTTCCGCTGGCTTTTTTGGGGGCTTTTTTTCTAGCAATTTTCTGTACAGCACTCTGGTGTTTTGTCCATCACATAAATTGCTATTCTGATTTCAGCATAATGGGCACCTTACATGAATCTTGTGTATACTGATAACACTTCACAGCACAAAATGTGAGATTTTTTTGGCTAGCGTACGTTTTGATACGATATTTTAGTCGCTAGGTTAATGGCACAAATAACTGTGTTAAAAGGAGTCGGGTTTGGCGTCGTGATGTTTCCCTGCCAGTCACGAGATGGGTGTGTTATTTAATATGTAAAGCTGAAGCTGTAAGGATTTCATGTTTTCTTTTCCTTCTCTCTCTCTTTCTCACCGTCTCTCCCCTCACCCCCTTGTAGGTGTTGGTGGAATGAGCGTTGCGTGTGTTTTGAAGAGAAAAGCAGTACTCTGGCAGGACTCGTTCAGCCCCCACCTGAAACAGCACGCTCAAGATACAGCTAATCCCAACATGCCTGTTGTATTGACATCTGGAACAGGGTCCCAGGCTCAGCAACAGCCAGCTGCAAACCAAGCCCTTGCAGCAGGGACACACTCCAGTCCTGTTCCGGGATCCATAGGAGTTGCAGGTCGCTCCCAGGACGACGCTATGGTGGATTACTTCTTCCAGAGGCAGCATGGTGAGCAGCTTGGGGGAGGAGGAAGTGGTGGAGGCGGCTATAATAACAGCAAACATCGCTGGCCTACTGGGGATAACATTCATGCAGAACATCAGGTAAAAAAAAAAAATAAAAATAATGACAAAAAAAAAAAAGTTGAATGTTTCCAAACTCAAGATGTGAACGCGGCGGGTTTGTGCTGGATGCTTTTAATGACACTTCTTAAAGCTGAAGCTGGTTATTGTGCGGTTGGATTGGCAACAGTCCTACTTGTTGTTTTCTCTTTTCAGGATTGCGGTGCCTTGGTAGCTCTAAGCTGAAATGTTTCTGCTCTGGAGGGTGTTGAAATCCCAGTCCACTCTCCGTGACAGTCAAATGCATGTTTGCAAAATTCATCATTCCCTTTATTGATTGGGTTTTTTTTGGATGTGTGAACCAGTGTAGCAGTGACTGCTGCTGCTTTTCAGATCTGTTGCTGTAGTTAAATAATTCTTATGTAATGGTATTACAAAACTGCCAATGCATGTGGGGTCAGCTTTTACCAGCCCCAATACTGAGAAACACACTTCTGAAAGTTGCTACTAATGTGTTTTCCTGGATGTCTTTGCATGTTTGTTTTATGAGGGTTTTTTTTTTGTGTGTGTGTTTGGGTTTTTTTGTGGGTTTTTGTTTATTTCTTTTAGAATTGGGAGGGGAACGTGCTATTAATGTACTTAGCTGAACTGAGGAGAGAACAGCCTTAAGAATATCATGAAGCAGTGCTTTTTAGAAACACAGCTTAGTGACTTAAAGATTTGAAAGGGGTAGTGGGCCAAACCATGTCTCAGTAGTAGTGTTTACTAGAAATCTTTTCAGCAGTTGCATTGTCAGATGTGCTTGCGAGTTAAATGAGTCCATGACTCACTCTGGCTTTTCTGTCTGTGACCTGTAACTCACTCTTCAAAGAAGGAGATGTGCTGCTTCCTCTGCTAAGGGAGCAGAACTTAAGTCGAATGATTCCCACAAATATCATCAGAAGAGCAGACACAAAGCTTTTGCAATCATTGGGAATATCTCCTGCCTCTAGTTTGGGTTTGTTTTTCCCAAATAAAAGCGAAAAAGCCCTTGTTCCTCTGCTGTGCCTCCACAGGGGATGTGTTGCCATCCGGACTATTTAAAAGCAAACATTGCAGTGAATTTTGCAACCTCACTGAAGTCAGTGTGTACATCAACAAAGAAGTAAACCCAAGTGCCCTCTTAATGTCTTCTGGAAGAAAAAAATCACATAAAATACTGCAATATGAACTAAGCAGCCAGAAGAATATTGTAGTTATTCCCTTATGTGGAAACATTGTATTTAGTTATCACTTTAAAGGAAATAACTGTATTGAAATGAGAAGTAATTTCTCTGTTAACTGTCTGAGTTTTCAGTTGCTAAATGTAAAACTTATTTCAGTAGACATGGATGAAAGAGGTCTTCAAGTGCTTTAAGTTGTGTAAGAAACAATAAGCAAAAATTTCTTTATTGAAAGGCTTCAGCTTTTAAGTTTTTCAAATAAAAACTGTCATGGGGTCTAGTGTGGAGATATTTGGGCAGGGACTGCTTTTGTTTGGACATTTTGTAGAAAGATGACTTAATGAATTAAAATGAATGTCAAAACATTCTCAGTCCTCTTTTTCCTTCAACTCACACTTTCATCTTCCTTTCTCTGAAAACCCCTGAAAGCAAAGACAACAAAACTCATCAGGGATGGGGTGGAGGGGACACCCAAACCCTGCAGTCATTAAACATTGTGCTGGTATTTGCACTTTTCTTACTGCATTCTTTAATAACCACCAGACTCAAACTTTAACTGAAACAAGAGAATCCTACAGAGACTTGCTGTGATGTCAGCAGATGTGTTGCTTTGCCTCAGCTTGATTTTCTTCAGTAACTTCTTGAACAAAATGATACTAGTAATTGTACTACTTCCTGAAAAAAAAAGAAATCTAGTTAGTTTATACCAGTTTAAATGAACTTGTTAAAAAATAATGTGTATATGCTTTGGAGGCAGAACACTTCTGAGGTTGTATGGACAAAATATACCTGCAGGATTAAGCTCACAAGGTTTTAGGTGATGCTTTCTCTGTTTTCCCCCCATGTGTTCTGTGATCTGAAGCTCGAGAAATACCCACTAAATCATAATTAACATTGGAACCTTATCTCTCCTACTTCCTGGTGGTTTTTACATTGGCTGCAATGTATTTGTCATTCAGTCCTGGTGTTTTGCATTCAGTATGCATCTTTAAACCAATCTTTGTGTTTAATTTCTTCAAAGTCAGCTCTGAGAGGGATCAGTAGCCCTTTTCTGTGTGTGTCTCTTTGATACCAGTATACTCCAGCGATGATTGCTGGGCCGGTTTATCTGTGTGTTTGTTGCCACAGCCTTTCTCAGTGCCTCTTTTTTTCCATTGTTCTCTCTTTGCCTCAGGGTTTCACTCATGGGAAGCAGAAGGCAGGATGTATGTAATCCTAGTACTGCCATTCCTTTGGACTTTTTGGCTACCTCTGCTTCTTAAATTATAAATTCCTTGGAGCAAGAACTAGTCCTGTGTGTGCAAAATGATTTAATTCAGTTTAGGTTTAGCTGGGATAGAACTGAATTTGTCCTGCAAGAATAGAAGTGTAAGGAAGTGCTGGGATGTGCAGAGAGATGGGGAATCATTATGAATATCTGCAAAGTCTCAGTTTCTTAGAAATACACTTACATGACTATTTTTGATTTTAGCCTTTAAAAGATAATGCAGTGAGGGCTCTTGCCTTGTTGCCTTGAAGACTGGTTAGGAAACTCAGTAGCTAAAAGATAATGGAAACTCAGAAAAAATAATTATAGGGTAATATAGGTTAATGGCTGCCTAGAGCTTGGGAGGTTGTAATTAAAGGTAGAGGGATTTATTTTAATTGTTGATTCCCAGTTTCTTCTTTGTTACATATGCAGACAGACATCTATCTCTGGCTGTTGGTGATAATACTCCAGTGAGTTTTACCAAATGATGGCATTTCAGCATGTGTTACTAAATAGCTATGGGTGTTGTGAGTCAGAACTTATTTAGGGGATCCTTGCTTTTCATTTTTTATTGTGCTGACTGTTCCTTCTTGTTCACTTGTTCAGACTTTGACTAGCAGCACTGAGAATTGAGCTGTGAATGGCTTTAGCAGGGATGACTTCACAGTTTCTCTGCTCCCAAGGAAGTAGACAGTGTCCTCTTGTTGTGAACAGCAGGAAAATCGTAGAATCATAGAATGGTTTGGGTTGGAAGAGACCTTAAAGCTCATCCAGTCCCAACCCCCCTGCCAGCAGCAGGGACACCTTCCACTAGACCAGGTTGCTCAAAGCCTCATCCAACCTGGCCTTCAACACTTCCAGGGAGGAGCATCCACAACTTCCTTGGGCAACCTGTTCCAGTGTCTGACCACCCTCACAGTGAAGAATTTCTTCCTAATATCTCATCTAAACCTCCCCGCTTTCAGCTTAAACCCATTTCCCCTTGTTCTGTCATTAACTGCCCTTAGGAAAAGTCCTTCCCCAGCTTTCTTGTAGCCCCTTCAGGTACTGGGAGGCCACTAGAAGGTCTCCCTGGAGCCTTCTCTTCTCCAGGCTGAACAGCCCCAACTCTCTGGGCCTGTCCTCACAGCAGAGCTGCTCCAGCCCTCGGGTCATCCTGGTGGCCTCCTCTGGACTCGTTCTAACTGGTCCATGTCTTTCTTATGTTGGGGGCTCCAGAACTGGACGCAGTGCCTGGTTTTATTTTTTTTTCCTAGAAAATTTATCTCCCCTTTACATTTTTCCCTTCTCATCCAGAAGGGAGAGGGGAGAAATAATTATAAAAATAAGCAATTAAAGATGCTACTGTCATTGTGCATGTTTAGGTATTAAAGATCCACCATCCACACAAATAGCAGATACTATAAACTCCTTTTTTCTTGCAGACACTGAAGTAATGGTGAAATCAGACTTTTTTTTTCTAGATTGGAATCTCTGAACCATAGAATGGTTTGGATTGGAAGGGACCTTAAAGCTCATCCAGTTCCAACCCCCCTGCCAGCAGCAGGGACACTTTCCACTAGACCAGGTTGCTCAAAGCCTCATCCAACCTGGCCTTCAACACCTCCAGGGAGGAGGCATCTACAGTTTCTCTGGGCAACCTGTTCCAGTGTCTCACCACCCTCACAGTGAAGAACTTCTTCCTAATATCTAATCTAAACCTGCCCTCTTTCAGCTTAAACCCATTTCCCCTTGTTTTGTCATTAACTGTCCTTATGAAAAGTTCTTCCCCAGCTTTCTTGTAGCCCCTTCAGGTATTGGAAGGTCGCTATAAGATCTCCCTGTAGCCAACTCCTAAGCAAACTTCCAGCTGTCTGCAGCTACAAATACTTAATTACCAAACCTTACAGGGAGGACACTTCCATCTTGACTGCAAAATGTGGTCTTCTCTGTTTATCCACAAAAGGCAGCAAGATGAGGCTGAGTGTCAATGTCCATCAGTATTTCGAAGAATAATACTGGAGAGGTTTAGGCTGTGGTTAGTCTACGATGCCCGATGACTCTTCAGGCTGTTTGAGCAGGTAGTTAGCTGCACCGGGGTGTTTGTGTGCTGTTTATCCTGCAAAAAATGAGTTGAGATCACAACCTCGCTTCAAGTAGATGAGTGAAGAGATGCGAGGTGACTCCTGATGAGTAATGGCCTGGATTGGATTTGTCTTGCTTATGAAAGGTTCCATATCTCATTCCAAATCCAGACTGCCTTCTGCTGCTCCTGAGGGGAATGAAGAGACAGGCGAGATACTCAGCTGGGAGAAGTTATCAACGCTGAGCAGGTTTTTAGGGAAATTGGCCGGGTTTTCTTGGCCGGGGTCTCCTGTGGCTTGTGCATGCCTGTCTGTTCTTGAAGTGGAGTGGAGAGAGAGTTTCTCTGGTGGTGGTCCCTTCTGAATTACAGTGAGTGGATATACTTAGACTGTCTGGATTGCAGTTAGGGTAATATGGGAGTTGCTTAGTAGAAGCAAATGATTTTAGGGATTTGCTTTCTTTGAGAGCATGTTTAATTAATAATTTGAGACAATAGAACTCTATAGGGAATGTCTTGTTGAATGTGGGGAATTTTTCACATATAGTTGGTGAAGAATAGTGAGAGCAACAGGGCTGGGACTGGGTTTTATGATCAGTTTTGCCTTTTGGCAATGTGACCGTACAGCTTCTTAACTGGGAACTCGAACTCAAGTGGAGGTAGAAGATAATTTGCCTGGCAGCTGCCGTTCTAGAGCACAGCTACTCAAACTATGCTGCTTGCTGCCCTGGAAGTGACTGGATTTGATGTTGTTTGACAATGTTTGTTGGCAGACACTGTGACCAGGGTTTGCTTTAATTTGTAGCAAGGTCCTCAAAATGATCCTGGAAGCTAAGGAAGCAGAAGCGCTGGCATTTGTTCTTCTGAAGTGAGATCCCATTTAAGTGACAATTGACTCTTCAGGACAGAGATTTCTTGATCTGCCTGTAGAAAACACCTAGAGTATGAGGGCTGCTGTGGTCCAAATCATCTGCCTTGTTGTCTGGGCTAGAGTTGGAGGCATAGAGCGAGTTGTTAATCACGTGCCTGATAGAACACGTGGCTCTGTTCTTGGAAACAGACATTTTCTGATGTAAGTTTCATTAAAATATGTTGAATTTTCATGGGTACTTCCTTGTAGCACACTGAAATGGCTGTGCTGACTTGATACCCAGATAATGTAGAACAGAATACCTTGCTGAAATGAAACGTCTAGTGTGGCTGATCTGTTTCGCAGAGATTTCTCTGTAGGAAAGGGAGTATCGTGGAGAGGGGAATTGGAACATTTAATTTAGTTTTCTGCTTTACATTGCCCTTTGAAAATTCCTCCTGAGATACAAGGGACGTGAGTAGATTGGCTGAGTTGCATATTTGAGGTTGGGTATTGGAAAATCCTTCTCTTGCACAGGCGAGAAAATCCAACCTGAAATCTTCAGAAAGTCCATTTAAAAATCCTCTTCCTCGAAATCTGCAGGTTTTACTGTCCCTGTCGGGCAGTTGCAAGATAATCTGCCTTGAGTTGGGGTTGCACAAGAGACGTGGGGTGCTGGCTTTGGGATTTCTCTGTGGGGTGTTGCCTTTGTTGGCTGCTTCCTTGCTGTGGTGCTTGCTCAGGAGGAGCAAAGATATCTCAACACTATTGAATGTACAAATTTCGATGCGTAAAGACACCTTCAAGTATTTTTAGTTAATATATTGCGCCCAAGTGTGTTTTGAATGGGAGTTTTATTAGAGAAGAGCTTCTACTTGTTTTCTTCGTCCCCTTTCTCCAGTTTGCTTTCCCCTTATCAGCTCTTTTGTGGTTTGCTGAGTTGATGTGACCTATCAGTGGTTCTGCAGATCAGGTTGTGATACTCGTAGCATTTTTGTAAAGGGATGAAACTTAATATAGGACACGAGCCATTGAACCCATCCAGCGGAGCCTCTTCCTCGCAAACCAGCACAGTTAATTTCAACTACTGCTCAGAAATCTCCTCAACAAGGAGCTGTTCCAGAGCATTGAATCTAGTGTTGCCTAATTAATGTTTATAAATATGTTAAGGGCGAATGTCAGGAGGATGGAGCCAGGCTCTTCTCAGTGATGCCCAATGGCAGGACAAGGGGCAATGGGTGTGAGCTGGAACACAGGAGGTTCCACTTAAACTTGAGAAGAAACTTCTTTCCAGTGAGGGTGCCAGAGCCCTGGGACAGGCTGCCCAGGGAGGGTGTGGAGTCTCCTTCTCTGGAGACATTCAGGACCAGCCTGGACGCCTTCCTGTGTGATCTCATTTAGGTTCCTGCTCTGGCAGGGGGGTTGGACTGGATGATCTTTCGAGGTCCCTGCCAATCCCTGACATGCTGTGATTCTGTGATCTGAAGACTTGCTTGTAGGTGTAGGCTGAGACAATTTTAAAGCTGTCTTCTCTGAAGGATGATCCTTCCGGGTCTGTGATGAACAGACTCGCCTTTGTGTGCGGATATCCTGTGATGCTGCGCTCCCCTCCCGACAAGCGATCTGCTCTCAGATATCGTGTTTCTCCTCTTCCTTTGTGAAGGGTAACTTTCGTTCTAGGGCAGTTGTTTTTATTGGGAGCATCTGGCTGTGCTACTTACCCTGTACTGAAGCTGTGCTTCAGATCTTGATTCTGCGCTGGGGTGAAACTCAGACTGTTATTAAACCCTCAAATGAGCCTTTTGCCTTGCTGCCAACAGTTGGTGTGGCATGGGGCCTCTCACAAAACAAGGGGAAGTGGGTTTAAGCTGAAAGAGGGGAGGTTTAGGTTAGGTATTAGGAAGAAGTTCTTCACTGTGAGGGTGGTGAGACACTGGAACAGGTTGCCCAGAGAAGCTGTGGCTGCTCCTCCCTGGCAGTGTTGAAGGCCAGGTTGGATGATGCTTTGAGCAACCTGGTCTAGTGGAAGGTGTCCCTGCTGCTGGCAGGGGGGTTGGGACTGGATGAGCTTTAAGGTCCCTTACAACCCAGACCATTCTATGATTCTATGATACCTGTTTCTGACTAAAGTACTGAGCTTGGCACTGGCATGAGACGTTGCTGTGTCCCTTCTTTACACCTTTTTCCCTCTGAATTTAAACTTTGGAAGGTCATAATAGGGATGGGAGTGAAAAGGAAGAACTTTCCTTGGAGCTAAACGAGCCAGATCGTAGTTTAGCCCTGAATGCTGGCACAAAAACATTGATCCACACACATATCTGGGAAGCAGAAGACAGTTTTCCCAAGGTATTGCCATTGTGGAAAAACTAAGGTTACTTCTTCCTTATTTCCAATATTTTGGAAGTTTATACCCCAACACTATGTGCCCAAGACATGGTAGAGTAACCTAAATTCCACATTAATGAAGGACTTCCTTCAGTGAATAAAATCTGAGGAAAAACATAATTAGGTAAGTAAGCCGGGCCATCCCAAAGGTTGCCTTTTTGCATGTATTTCTGTCCCCTGAATCATTAATCATCTTGGCTAAAGGCCACGTAAAGCATTAGCCAATCTGCAATTTCAATAGCTTTTTGCTTCAAATGCTAATGGTAGGAGCAATTCTAGTGATGAATCCTTTACTACAAAAATAGTAGTTAAACCACCTAATCCTGTCTAATACTTGTGACTTCACATTCTTTCTTTACCGACTATTGTTACAGGAGAGGACTAAAAATAGTGCTGTAATCAGTTGATGGAACAACATATTTTAACCCTGGATCTAGCTGCTAGTGGCAAGCCTGTTGTTGACAGTGTGCGGTGCTTTTCTTACTGTCAGCTGGTAAATACTTTGTTTTTCCCTCTCCTACACACAATATATGCCTGTGTGTATCTACACAGGGTGGATTTTTTTTAAATAATGTGCTATGTGTGCTGTTCAAACAAGACAAATGCAGACAGTCTCCCACAGCTGAGTAGGAGGCATTTGTTTCCATCTGAAATTTGTAAACTTTTTGTTAACTCAAAAAGCTTTAACAACTTGTGAGTGTATAAATCAGGTGTTATAAAGTAGGCTGTTCAACCAGCCTTTTTTTAAAAAAAAAATCTCCTCTTCATTCTAAGGATCTTTTATTCAGGCAACAGCCTGAATGTTTTTGATGTTTCTTGTTCTTACTACCTCAGTCCTGGTGTTCTTGTGGTAATGTTGACCTTTATATGAGGAATGTTTTACTAGAAAATAAAAAGGTTTTGTTTTTTTTTTTTTCTATTACAAATTGAGCAAAATCTAAAATGTGGAGGTCTAACGGACAGAAACTTTAAATGACATGTGGCTCTTCATGCTTGCTGAGTGCACATGAGTTAAAAATATTTGTTTATTTATTTATTTAAAATAAAATTCCTCCTGAGAGGGGATCTGATCAATGTCTATAAATATCTGAAATGTGGGGGCCAAATGGATGGGGCCGGGCTCTTCTCGGTGGTGCCCAGTGACAGGACAAGGGGCAATGGGCACAAACTGGAACACTGGAAGTTCCAGACAAACTTAAGGAAAAACTTCTTTCCTGTGAGGGTGCCAGAGCCCTGGGACAGGCTGTCCAGAGAGGGTGTGGAGTCTCCATCTCTGGAGATGTTCAAACTCACATGGACACTTCCCTGTGTAACCTGCTCTGGGTGAACCTGCTTTGGCAGGAGGGTTGGACTGGATGATCTCCTGAGGTCCCTTCCAACCCCACCAGTCTGTGATCCTGTAAATATCCAAGTGATAATCACACTTTTGAGGTGCTCTGGGTAAGCACCCGTAATATACCTGTGCAAACAGGGAGAACTTGGAATCTCTCATCTCTTGTCTTCTTCACAGAAACAAACAAATGCTACTTAGGAGCTGAGAAATCGTGACATTTTTATCCATCCTGACAAGTATAACAGTGACACGATTTCCTGTGTTATTCTGCAGGAGCAGAAGAGCCAAATAAGTGATGGTCTTGTAGCAAGGTGGTCCTGTCAAGCTTGTGCAGACCTTAAATTGTCAGAGGGCTTCATCCAGGCTCACTGGGAGCTCAGCCAGCATCAGCAAGGACTGAGGAACCAGCCCTTCCCCTGGGTTTGCGGTCCCAGCGCCCGACCCTTGCCCGTGCTTTTGTTTGCCAGGATGGTAGAGAAGTTTAGGGTGCTTCTCCCAGATTTCCTTATGGTGGTGTCTGTGGGATCCCCAGGAGTTGGTTTGCTTGGCTGGCAGGACTAAAGGCTGCAGTCAACCCTGTAATTGACTGTAGATCAAAGACATTTTGAGAGCAGCCAGTTACATGTTCCAGCTTCACAAAATCCTGTCTCTGCAGTGCCCATCCTACCTTGGTTTTAGCAGATGCTGTCCTGGGGGGGTTTTTGCCTCCTGGTCAGAAGTAGAATTGAGGGAGAGGGGTAGTGGGAGAATAAATGTTCTAATCTAAGGGAGGGACAGCTGGGGGGTGGGGGAGATCCTGGTGTGGGAAAGTGCTGGGGAAGGGGAAGGGCAGCTTTTGAAATGTGGCCATGTGGGGAGCGGTGTTAGGGAGAGGGCAGATGGAGGAACAGGAGAGCTGAGGCTTACAGGAGCAACCTTCTAGTTTGCTTTGGTTACCCTGTTAACATAATTGGCTTAATAGAAACAGATAGTTTAAACCCTCATCAATCGCTGTTACCACTAATAAATGCAGATATCTGATCTGGTTAATGTTACCCAATGTCAAAAAACAAAATAAAAATCATAGAATGGAATCATAGAATCATGGAATGGTTTGGGTTGGAAGGGACCTTAAAGCTCATCCAGTCCCAACCCCCCTGCCAGCAGCAGGGACACCTTCCACTAGACCAGGTTGCTCAAAGCCTCATCCAACCTGACCTTCAACACTTCCAGGGAAGGGGCATCCACAACTTCCTTGGACAACCTGTTCCAGTGTCTGACCACCCTCACAGTGAAGAACTTCTTCCTCATATCTAATCTAAACCTCCCCTCTTTCAGCTTAAACCCATTTCCCCTTGTTTTGTCATTAACTGCCCTTATGAAAAGTCCCTCCCCAGCCTTCCTGGAGCCCCTTCAGGTACTGGGAGGCCACTAGAAGGTTTCCCTGGAGCCTTCTCTTCTCCAGGCTGAACAGCCCCAACTCTCTGGGCCTGTCCTCACAGCAGAGCTGCTCCAGCCCTCGGGTCATCCTGGTGGCCTCCTCTGGACTCGTTCTAACTGGTCCATGTCTTTCTTATGTTGGGGGCTCCAGAACTGGACGCAGTATTCCAGGTGGGGCCATACAAAATCATAAACCCTCAGGCTTCATGATGCACTGTGAGACAGTTTTTTTTAGATGACCAGCTAGAACTTTTCTCAGCTAGTTATTTTTTTCTCCAATGGACTTTCTAGTTTGTTTGTTTGCTTGGTTGTTTTTTTTTCCCTCCTGTATGTTTGACTTTTTCTTTTGTTTAATTCCACCTGTCCTTTCTTTTACTAGGAAGCATCATTGCATAAGGAAGAAGAAAAAATCCTTTATGATTAAGAGTGAAATTTAGCCTTTGATAGTTTTACTGTGTGTCTGTGTAGGTGAATATGAATTCTACATAAATGAGGATTCCTTAGTGTATAAGGCTAGTGTCCAATCCCCTGAGGTATCTGCAGCCCATGTAACGTGATACAGTATTACACTTTGAATTTATATGTAAAGGTCATATTAGCAACCATATTTGCTTAATATAAGGTGTGGTATTAACACTGATTGTTGACATTAATATTTACTTAAAATTGCAATTCAGCTGCTTTGCTGGCAGCTATCGGTTTGGGAAAAACCCCTCGGATTATTGTAGAATAAAAAAAATACAGTACAGGAAAAATCCGAAAGGTAAATATACTGTTGCTCTCATGTTAATTTGTTAGGTCCTTCAAATCCCTATTTAGTAATTGTAAGGACAGTTTGGGGCCCCAGTTCCTGTTAATTTAACTGACTGCAGAATTCCTTTTGACAAGTGCCATTTAGCCCTCTGGGCCTTGTTGTTTGCTCAGTTAAAATGAACCCGAGTTCTCAGTACCGGGTGTCCTGTCGGGTGCTTGGCTTTGTTGCTTCTTTCTGTGGGCACACTGGGGCTTCCCCAGGTTTCCCTCCTCGTCCTTTGCTGCCTTGCAGGTGTTTAGCTCTGGGGACATCAAACCCTCTTTTGGGATGGCTTGTTAGAGGTGGAACTGAAGAGATTTGGTCCTGGTCTCTGTCAGTTCTTCCCTCCTGTCTCATGGATGGTTCAGACCCTTGGGTCTCTTCTCCCAGGTAGCAAGTGATAGAATGAGAGGAAACGGCCTCAAGTTGCACCAGGGGAGGTTCAGATTGGATATGAGGAAAGACTTCTTCACTGAGAGGGTGGTCAAGCACTGGAACAGGCTGCCCGGGGAGGTTCTGGAGTCACCTTCCCTGGAGGGATTTAACAGACAGGCAGATGAGGTGCTCAGGGACATGGTTTAGAGGTAGAATTGGCAGTGTTGGGTTTATGGTTGGACTTGGTGATCTTAAAGGTCTTTTCCAACCACTATGATTCTGTTTGGGATGATTGCCTGAGACTGCTTTTCTCTTCTATTAGAAAAAAAAACTTCAGGAACATCGAAACAGTGGCTCTATCTGTGCCAGAGTGTATTTCGAGGGGGCCCAGAGGCAGGGAAGAGTGCCTTGCTTGGATTTGTGCTGTGGTAGGTGAGCAGCAGGTCCAGTACCAAATGGTACCAGCACATAGAACATCTTTAGCTGCTGGAATATTGCCTTTGTATTTCTGGTATAGCTCTATAAATTCAAAAGTATTCCAGATACGGAAAAGGACCAGCGTCTGAGTAGCTTTGGGACCAGAAAAGTAGTTGCTTCCGAGGTGCTGTCATTAAGTTTTGCAATGGTGAGGTCCTCTGATCTTATTTAAAAAAAGAAATAGGTGTAATTGTCCTGTGTAAGATGGCTGCATGGTATAAATGAGCTATGCACTGCTTGAGGGGCTGGAAAATCCACAGTGTGTTAACGTTGAGTGCAGAGCTGTCGAGAAGCTCTTGTGCTGTGGTGGGAGAGTTTGAAAGTGGCCATTGACCTGGAGAGAAATTGGTGAGCGTTGTTGCAATCTGCAGCAGGTGAGAGCAGAAAGGATTCTGTCTTTTGTCTCGTCCTCTCGAAAACAGGCAGCGAGCATCTGCTATTGAAACTTGGAAAGGTCTCTGGAGCCTCAGCATGTATCAGGCCAAGGGTTTGTATTCAGGAGACTGCAAATAAAATGTGGAGGTCTGACCCAGAGTGACTGTGTAATTCATCCGTCTCTCGACGTGCGATAAAGCGTGTTTTTCAGAGCAAAGGTGAAAATTGGTTAAGAGGGCTTTTGAGAGACTGAATTGACTGCAGGCTCGGCGAAGGGAAGCAATCTTTTTAGAAATCACAGAATTGTAGTGGCTTGAAAAGACCTTTAAGATCACCAAGTCCAACCATAAACCCAACACTGCCAATCCCACCTCTAAACCATGTCCCTGAGCACCTCGTCTGTTAAATCCCTCCAGGAAAGGTGCCTCCACCACCTCCCTGGGCAGCTTGTTCCAATGCTTGACCAGCCTTTTGGTGAAGAAGTTTTTCCTCAGATCTAATCTAATCTAATCTCAATCTGGTGGGTTTACTCCAATTTCTCAGCGTGGCTCATAGTCAAGTGCACTGGGTGAATCTGCTGTGGGATATGCGCTCCCGCCATGCAGGCAGGGAATTATTTATAAGTCGGTGGAGTGGAGTGTGTTATAGTGACACACATTCATATATTAGTGTGCGTGGAAATTACTCCTCTTGAATGAGATTCTCATCAATTTGGGTGAATTTACATAATTCCTGAGTGCATACACAGCGTTTCATGAGAAGGGGAGGGATGTTCTTGTGCAATGAAATTGCTTTGTGACTCTCATTCAGTAGCAATCACAGAATCACAGAATGTCAGGGATTGGAAGGGACCTCGAAAGATCATCCCGTCCAGTCCCCCTGCCAGAGCAGGAACCTAAATGAGATCACACAGGAAGGTGTCCAGGCGGGTCTTGAATGTCTCCAGAGAAGGAGACTCCACCCCCTCCCTGGGCAGCCTGTCCCAGGGCTCTGTCACCCTCACTGGAAAGAAGTTTCTTCTCAAGTTGAAGCAGAACCTCCTGTGTTCCAGCTCACACCCATTGCCCCTTGTCCTACCATTGGGCATCACTGAGAAGAGCCTGGCTCCATCCTCCTGACATTCACCCTTTACATATTTATAAACATTAATGAGGTCACCCCTCAGTCTCCTCTTCTCCAAGCTAAAGAGCCCCAGCTCCCTCAGCCTTTCCTCAGCAGGGAGATGCTCCACTCCCTTCATCATCTTGGTGGCTCTGTGCTTGACTCTCTCCAGCAGTTTCAGAAGCAATTTGTTCTTTTTGCAGAGGGAAATGAAGGAGCCCTGTGATATCTGTACATACCACGTAAGAAAATGAGCTGAAGAACTGTTGCTATTTAGTATTATAGAAGTGGGAAAATGAGAAGAGGACCTTTTGAGTACAGGCTTTGAAAACTGAATCATAAATTAGCCTGTGTTACAAACAAGCAGACAGGATAATCACTGGAGAGAAAGGAACTGTGTGACTGGAAGTGCCTCAGAACTGGTGATTATGTACAGTTTGAGCATATGGGGCCCGAAAGTCAGGCACAGAGACCTGATTTAGAGAATGTTTTTATCTATAATTGTTAGGATTGATGAAAGAGAGTTGATTAGGGGTGTCATTGAAATATGTGTTGAATAATTTTTTCTGTTACCAGACATCTGATAGCAGATAAGAGAAGCCAGTATTATTTTTTTCTACTCTTGATAGTGACTGGGGTGAAGTATGTTTGTGAAGGAGATGGAGGCAGCTGGTTTCTGCTGTGTGTGATTTAACAGGGACGTTAGGATGGCAATTTGCAGCCTAAGCCATATTTGAAGGACAGCTTCCTTCAGACCCTTAAGAGAGGAGTGAAAATAATAGTGCCCTGTTAGGTGTGTGGTTAAACCACCTGGGTCTGAAGCAGCTGGAGTGCTCTTTGCTCTCATGTTTATCCTGCTTTTAGCCTTTTACCACTTTTCTTATCTTGGTCTCTCTGTCACCTCAGTAGTAATCACCTCTCATGGTGTCGTTTGAAGACAAACATGCTTTTCCATGTTGGAAACACAAAGGGTCGGCACTGAGGAGAGCTGTCTGTGCTTACTGGACTCCTAGAGGAACGGGAGTTGCTAAGTTGTTATGGTTTCTGGTGGAGGATGATGAACTTGCATTGAAAGCTTTGACCGTGTTGGAGATGATGTCGTTGTCAGTAGTTACACCAGCTCTAGCTTCTTGTCCTGGTTTTGCTGGGATCCACAGCCCATCTACAAGACTTCTCCACCAAGAATGCAGGCCAGCACGGGGCACGGCTTCACACATGGCTGTAAATCGTGTATTTGTGCTGCTGTAATTGGTTTAACAAGATGACCTGGAGCAGTTAGAACAAGTCCAGAGGAGGCCACCAGGATGATGCGAGGGCTGGAGCAGCTCTGCTGTGAGGACAGGCTGAGAGAGTTGGGGCTGTTCAGCCTGGAGAAGAGAAGGCTCTGGGGAGACCTTCTAGTGGCCTCCCAGTACCTGAAGGGGCTACAAGAAAGCTGTGGAAGGACTTTTCATAAGGGCAGTTAATGACAGAACAAGGGGAAATGGGTTTAAATTGAAAGAGGGGAGGTTTAGATGAGATATTAGGAAGAAGTTCTTCACTGTGAGGGTGGTCAGACACTGGAACAGGTTGCCCAAGGAAGTTGTGGATGCCCCTTCCCTGGAAGTGTTGAAGGCCAGGTTGGATGAGGCTTTGAGCAACCTGGTCTAGTGGAAGGTGTCCCTGCTGCTGGCAGGGGGGTTGGGACTGGATGAGCTTTAAGGTCCCTTCCAACCCAAACCATTCTATGATTCTATGATGACACGTTTTTCTACTCACGCCAAATGCTTGAACATCTGTGAAAATGTTCTTGCATCTAATGTGAAGAAATAAAATAAGTCATTCTGGCATTTAAAAAAATGTTTGGTGGAGTGAGGATGACCACGTAACGTGCTGAAGTACATGAGGAAGGGGCTGAGACTTCATTCTTGTTTGGAAACTGCCAGCGTGTTGTGCACGGGGCTTTCACCAGGGATGTTAGTGCAAGGGGAGTTCCTAGGGCTGGGATAACACCAAAACAAAACACAGATGTCTCTTAATATCCATTTGATTTATGCTAGGAACGTCACAATTCTGTCTTTCTCGCAGCTTTGGTTTGAGAGTCCGTAGCACAACGTCTGCCTTTGGGAGCTGATTTGTTTGACCGAGCTGGAGGACACGCGCTGAAGCAGCCTCTGTCTCTGTGCTTGCGCTTCCCACAGCACTGCAAGTCCTGGATCAGTGGTTTGCTGGGACGTTGCTTTAGCAGTGAGAGTCATGAACATCATCACCTAACGAATCTCTTTGTATAGCTTCTCAATTCCTCAGGTGTCTCACTGAAATAATAATTAGCTGCTGTTCAGCTTTTGTGGCTTAGCATGTCTGGGGGTCGCAGCACTTTGCATGAGTTCAACTTGAAATGCTTCATGGAAGAATTTGGTTTTATTAACTTCTGTCTCACATGAGACAAGCAAGAAATCTTCACTGGTGGAGTTAACTGTAAAGGAGAGTCTTTGGTGTTTCCTGGTGCTGTAGTTTCTGGGAGGTGGAGTCCTGTTTTCACTCTGTGTTCATGGTTGATGTGATAAGTGTCACTGCAAAAGGTGGCAAGACTGAGGAGTAACTGAAAATAACTTTGTGCTGAGATACAGTAGTAAGAGGATACCTTATTTTTAAACTGTGATTCCAAGTGACTGGCCACTGAGGATTTGCAAATTACATAAATATGCGTTAGATAATTTAATATGTTACTAATCTTTTGCAAAGTAGTATTGTCACAAGGTGGTAGAATTCAAACTGGAGGGGACTTCTGGAGGTTATCTGTGGTGCTGATATTGTACTTAAAAGAATATATATCTGATATTTTCAGATGAGGTCTATTGAATCTTGTCTTAAAATAGAAATAAAATAAATATTGTATTTATTGACTTGTAGTCACAATAAAGTCTTCACTTGGTTCTTCTGGAAATAGTGGCATGAGTTATCAGAAGTCAGGGTTAAGGTCAGTGAACATGGTGTAGCTGCTTACAGCACTGCTCACTGGCAGGGTAAGTGGGTAAACTGTTGGTTTTTTGGGGTTTTTTTGGTCCTATAAATCACCTGCCAGGTATTACTGGGCTCCTTCCCTTGGCCTGGAGGAGACTGTGTCCAAATCACCCGCTGTGTCTTCAGCGGTGACACCAGGAAACACTGTATTAAAGAGAGCCCGTAAGGACTGCGGTGTGTACAGCGTGGGGGTTACTCCTGAAGAACTGTGGTACAAACTGCTCTAGCAGAAAGGTGTATCGGATCTGCTGGGTTGTAGGGATTACGTAAACATGGAGTAGGGTGTGTGTAGCATCATTTATGTGCCATCCCAAGTGTTTGTTGCTGTTGTAATAAGCGCTGCTTTGATACAGGTGTGTTATCTGAGGAGGGCAATCACTCAGTCCAAATCCTAGCACGTGGTTGAACTTCTGTGCTTTGTCCTCAAGTCCATAGTTGGGGATTTTGAATTTGCTTCTGCTCAGTGGCTGCATCTGTCAGGGTTTGCCTGGATGAGATTTGGGAGTGAAAATCAGAAGTGTGTTCTTGCATTTTCAACATACCCGGCTTACCTTGCTAACAGCTTGAAATTGCTGCTTTTTAACGTTCTAATTGAATCAGTTTTCATCCAATCATGATGCAAAGCAGAAGCAGAAAATGGCACAGCTCCCCAAGTCAGTGTCTAGCTACAGGTCCTGCCTGTGTCCCAAGGCCAGTGTCACCTCCTGGGGTTGTCCCCTGGCTCCTGCAGCACCCAAGCTCTGCGCTGGGTGAATCTGGAAGGACCACTTCACCCTTTCCCTTGGGTGCTTTGCTGGCAACTCTTGGGACCCCCGGCGTAGCCCTGGAGCTGTGTGGCAACCTCTTGGGAATGAGGGAAGGGCCAGACCTCAGCGGGAATTTTTTGAGGTGTTTTGCACCCCAGTTTGTGTTTCTGGGTTTCCACTTTGAGACGTTGTTGTGGGTACAGTAGCTAAAATTGGCAACTGATCTTCAGGCATTGCTTGTTCTCCTTTCTTCATCCCCTGTCTCCCATTTCAAATGGTGTTATTTAATTTAATTTGCTTTTTCTTTTTACCCTTGTGTTTTTCATATCAATGTAACTTGAATATAAATCTGCCTGTTTTATATGAGTCTTTACTTGATTTTCACCTGAAAGGAAATGATGCCAACTCACTTGCTTATGCATCGACTCCCTCACTTGAAACCATGCAGCTCTGTGCAGTATTAGTCTCTGCAATACACTTAGCAAAGGCACTTGCATTAGACTTTATGTGTCTTAAAAGTAATTGCTAGTTTTTACCATTTTTGTGCGTGTATAAATCTAACACTATCAACGTTGTAGCTTCTGGGAGTCTTAAAGGTAAGTCATCTTTTGGAGCTCGGTAACCTTGTTATATGCTGTAAGATGGAATGTAGCTCTCAGTCTGTATCAGAAAAAAATGCTATAAACTTATGTTTATTATTAAGAAAAATACAAGCATTTCCTCATGTGTTTTTCTTGCCCATCTATAAATAGGTGCGTTCCATGGATGAACTGAATCATGATTTTCAAGCGCTTGCTCTGGAAGGCCGGGCTATGGGAGAGGTAAGTGAAAGGCCTATAGAAAATAAATAATAATAATTAAAAAAATCTGCATATTTTGAGGGGGAGGAGGGCAATAAATAACAATTGTTGAAGCTGCTGGAATGATTCTGAACTTGAGAGTTCTCCATTGTGATTGTGGAGCTTGTGTGTGGGGGGTGTGTGTATGTCTGTCTGTCTGCTTTTAGCAAAATAAAAACCTGTCAGGCTGGGATACATCTCAGTATTCAGAACAGCTAAGCCCTCCACCTGTTGGGTCATCAAACAGTGAAACGGTGGTTGTAAAGGAACAGTTAGAAATATGTCTTGTGACAAGTGTTACAATACTTGTAGCGTGTTTATTTTAGGATCCAGTGATCTCAGAGCCCGTAATATTGTGGGTTTAGTTGTCTGTCATTGGCTGATGCCCTGTTTCCACTCCTGGCCACCTTTTGGCTCTTGTCATAAAGCCCAGGACTGTGTTTAACGTTTAAAGTAGCCGGGCAACGTAATCGAGGGCTGCAGGAGTGATAAGCGCTTCGGACAGGTCAGAGGACTGAGCAGGGGTTGTGAGATAAAGGCCCCTTCAGTTCTAACTTAATAGAAACCCAGGGAGAGTTATTTTTATCTCCCAGCACAGTAAGGAGGTGGCAGATTTGGGGGAGGTGGCCATTGGTTTTCTTTGGAAAGAAAGAATTTACCTATTTTTAGGGTGACTTGAAAGAATAGCAAGTTACTGTACTTGGCTGTGTTAGGTTACTGACAGTTGGATGTAAATCCTTCTCTTCCTTGCCTTGTTCCCTTTTCCTTTATAGTCAGTTCCTTTAGGGGCTCGTGGAAGAACAGAGATGAAAAAAATCATGTCTTGGAGGAAGATATTAATGTACAGTGGGTCATCTTGGTATAGGTCTGTTGTTTTGGAGAGCCTTCCTTTTTGCCTTCCTGTCTGACAAGTTGAGACTAGTTTATTTTCTCCCACGTTTAGCACATCCTATCTCTGTTATCTAGTTTATGAGCCAGGTTAAAAAAAAAACCCAAAAGAAACCAAAAAAACAAACCCTAAACCTCAAAAACTATTGTTTTGGAGAAAACTGCAAACCAGGACTGTTGTGTGGTGGGATTCGTAAGATACCCTCTCTCAGGTGAAAGATCTCAGGGAATTCATGGTGCTTGCAGCTTAACTTCTCTCCTCTCCTTCCTTCCTTCTCTGGAAGATACAACACAGTTGTATTTTGATTTGACAGTACTTGATAGGAAAATTTCTGTTATATTAGGTTATATTAATCTACATTGAGACTATTGACTAGGAGTAGATGAAAGTGATTTACAAAGGAGAAAACATGACATTAAGAATCTGTCTAAAGCTGCTGAAAAACAGCTGATGTGCCTCCGTATGAAGCACGCCAGAGGAATCACGGGGGTGTGAATGTTCTGTGAATGTTATTTTTTTAACACCTCGCTTGGGCAAGACGTTAATTTTCAGATATGGAGCGTATGAGCTCTGAAAACCCGTTAAAAGTGCAGCACTTGTTTTGTACTCAACGTGGCATTAGGTCATGTTAGCTTAGATGCCTTAGGGCATTCCTAAATATGCTGATTTTTAACAACTCTTAGCTTATTTAGCCATTTCTTGAGAGAAGCGAATTTGGGATTGGTTTTTTGGAGGATTTGAGCTTTGCCTTCCAATGATGAATCACTTCTTTTTATTATTATTTATTTTTTCCTCTTGTCACTGTGATGCAGAAAGTTTTGGAGGTGACATACTTTTGTCACTGGGCTTTTCCACATACCCAAATGTGTGTGTTTTTCCACGAAAGGTGACATTTCACCTTCTCTTTAAGCTACGGTACTATTCCTTGTTTCTCTTGAGTTTTTTTCTTTCCTCAGTCCCATAGTTTCCTTTCTTTATCCATTGGATTTTCTCTGTATTTCCCCAAGGTATCTCAGCATAGATCCAGCTGGCTGATTTCATGAGCTCTGTAAACTGAGATCCCCACAGGATATTGGCTTTCAAGACCGTGTTCTTCAACTTCAGACTTTGATTTTTTGCAGCATGCCCTGTCTGTTGTTTAGATGCCTTAGCACTGATAGTTTCCTCCTCTCCTCTGCTCCTGGAACATGAAGGAAACCCATGGAGAAAGTCAGTGTGCTAAGAAAAGATTTAAATCTGGAATAAATGAGAAGAGCAGTGAATTTGATTTGTATGTCTTGATCTTGTGTCTTCTGAGCCTTGCCTGCAAGTATTTTCAATAATCTCATACTTTGAGTTGATAGTGAAAAACCTGGAGGAGAAAGATGAGGAGAAGAGTGTTTACACATTTCGTGTGGCTTTTTTATCTTCTTGTTTTCTTGCTTAGTAAACAGTATCATTGTAATTTTAGGGATTTAAGAAGTTTGTGCCTCTGAAGACATTGGAGCTTTTTTCCAAAGGGAACTGTCAAACAATTCCATCTCTTCCCTGCATTTTGACAGCAGGATAGACAATGTTTGGTGATGAACAGATATCCTAATCTGGGAAAATTAAGCATAGTTTAAAAAGCCCCCACAACTTTCATCTGCCTTGTGGCTGTTTCCATCTTCAAAATCCCACCCTCCTCCTCTGCAACCGGCCTTGTACCCTCTGAAATTTCTGTGTGAGTGGAAGCAGAATACTTTCTTAAGTTTTGAGGTTGGAAAGAAGAGTCACAGAAATCCTTTTGGCTCTGCTCTGAAATGGCGAAGGTTTGGGCTGTTGATAGTGAACGTGGTTGATATTGTTGGAAGTAGCCTTCTCCTCCATCTAGCACTTTGTCCAGGTTGTTGGCTGTAACGAAGGATGTCATCTTGGAGCCTTGCTACAAGCCACATGGAATCTTCACTGGTTTGGTATCAAACTCCCCTTCTCAGCAGATGTTGAACTGGAAAGTGATAAAAAGCGATGGTGTGTAGCAATTGGTGAAGAAAGGGAATGTCACCTCAGAAGTCACACGTAGAGGCCAGTTGGTTCTGCTGCTTTAGCACATAGACCAGAATGTGTGTCCGTGCTGCTTGTGTTGTCTCCTGAGATCTTTGATCACACAGCAGTGATGCTTATCTGAGGCTTAACACGAGCTATGCAAGATCTCTTTCTTTTCCAGCCTTCAAGACAGGGGAGCTGGACATCTGCTTTTCTTTGCTTTCATCCCTTTTATCTGTAGCTTTGCAATATGGAATATTCATGCAGTGTCTTTTTGGGATAGTGGACAGTGCAGAGAGACTGCAGGGTGGTGTTTGTCATTGTCACCCCTGCATGACATGCATTTTGAACTGTGGCAACGTTCTTGATTGGGAGTAGGTTATGCTGCCAGATAAGCCTGCATCTAGAATAGAAGAGCAGCTGGGTGAGTAGCTAGCTGTAACTTAATCCAGGAGGGTGGGAGGAGGGTGGGAACAGAGAGACATTAGGCAACTGGTGGGTACTTAACTTCAAAAATGGAAAGAACTGAACCAAAAATTTTAAAGTATGGAGATAGGGGTAACAGTGAATCTCACCCTACACTTGAAAAGAAATACTGGTAAGAAATATTTTCCATTTCATTTGATGAGGTTTTAATTATTGTTGTCCCCTGCAGGTGTTGGTGCTGGAGTCTAGTGGAGGTCTGACTCTGGCCAAACAGAAATTGCTGCAAACCCCATGGTTTGTTGTAGCAGAGCCCTTAAACATCAAAGGCTGAAGTGATCGGTGTTCACTGTGCACATGTTCATGTCCCCTTGATACAACTGGTTGGGTCCGAGATAAGCCCCTGCCTCTTCAGTGACCAGCACATTTGTTTTCAAGCAGAGTGGTTGTACTACTGGGCCTGGGCATCCTTGCATCTGGTTTAAAAAAAACAAAAAACAAACCCAAAACACAACCCAAGCAAAATAAAACCCATAAAAACCTGTACACTACTCTGCTTTCCCTGCTAATGGGTCCTTTACTGTGTTCTCATAAATCTAGGTTGCCCAAGGAAGTTGTAGATGAACCATCACTGGAAGTGTTCTCGGCCAGGTTGGATGAGGCTTTGAGCAACCTGGTCTAGTGGAAGGTGTCCCTGCTGCTGGCAGGGGGGTTGGGACTGGATGAGCTTTAAGGTCCCTCCCAACCCAAACCATTCTATGATTCTGTGATTTGTGATTCATTGGCAGGTGGCCTGGGGAGTATTGACAGTTTTAAATAATGGTTCTGTTCACTTTTTTGTTTGTTTGTTTTTTTTCTCTTCAATTTGTCTAGTGCTAGCAGCATTAGAAGTGGGAGGACTGAAGCCATGTGTATGAAGTGTGATGGTGCCACAGCAGCTACGTTGGCACGTCCTGATGGCTCAGTGCAGGGTCTGAGAGCACCAGAACCAGGGCAGGAGCTGAGCAGGGAACACATCAGGGGAGGGTTAGGTGACTGCTGGCAGCTGTGGGGTCAGTGATGTGCAGTTGGACAGCTTGCTGTCCTGGCAAGATGGCAATTCTTATCATTTTTAACCTTCAATATATTTCCAATTATATGATTCTGGCCCTTTTTAATTATTTTTTTGTTTTTTCCTGCTCTCAGACCCTCCTTGGCCAATTTACCTCCCTGAGCTGGCAGAAAGCTGCCTGTTCTTTGGGCTGGGAGAGCAAAAGCCATCCTCGTGGCAGCTGTACAGCTGCTGGTGGCACTCCAGATCAGATTGCTTGTTACGTGCTCAGCCTCCCTATCTTGTTTGTTTTTTAGATGGCAACATTTTTTTTAGGGTAGATAACATCTTAGTGTTTGTAAACCTGCAGTGCTGCCCAAATGTGACTTGTAAATACACGCTCTGCCTTCTCCTACCTGTTGCTGCAGATAAACTGAGTTCTCCAGCTGCACAGATGGCTTCTTTTATCTTAATATTTGCCTTATCTGAAGGAGATCAGTTTACTTAATTTGTCTAATTCCTAATCCCATCTCAGTGGGATCTATACGCACTTGTTGGTTGTACAATTCCTTTTGTTGATGTTTAAGTCGTCCCCTCCTCCCTGCTCTGCTAAATTGAATATTGGCCTAACTCTGTAAGTCCTCTGTAAGAGGGTTTAGGAGGATTATTTTCATACCAGATACAGTCAATTTTAATAAAAACTGGGGTGCAAATAAACTAGTCTAGTTCTAAAGTACTGCATGTTCTTTTTTTAATTCCCAACCTGTAAAACTGGATTATATTAATTTTAGTTTTTTATATATATATGTATATATATATTTATTTTATTTTTTTTTTCCATTGCAACTAACAACTTCCCTTGAGGAAAAATTCATCGTCTTGGCAGCTTGTTGCATAATTCAGTACAGCTG
>NW_010318717.1:14841-15861 GCF_000700745.2 Antrostomus carolinensis | reverse complement strand
CCTTAAAGATCATCCAGTTCCAACTCCCCTGCCATCAGCAGGGACACCTTCTACTAGATCAGGGACATCTTCCACTGGATATCTACTATATCTGTAGATTCATCTGAAATCTATCTGTAAAATTAACATTTTTATTCTGTTTCTTTCTGCTGATGGTACGGAGCTTCCAGTTGGAAACTTTATTCTTCTGACAGGGAGAAAATTAAACTGTAGAGGACAGAGGTGTAGTTGTTTGTGCAGTCAGGACGTGTGTGTGTGCACAGGATAGTGAATAGTAGAATTTTTTCTCATCCTTGTTTGTGATTCACTGCAAAACCATAAGAAAATGTTGGAGTTCTTCAGGATCTGAGTGGTAAGTTCAGACCCTTAAGAAAGGAGTAAAGGGGAGGGGAAACAATAAAGGGATAAATTAGTCTCAAATCACCTTCCAGCCACAGGAAATGGTCTTGCTACCTTTTGTGGTAGTGACCCAGTTTGTATGGTCAGGAAAATGGAAATATTTATTTAATTGAGCAACTAGAATACAAATAAAAGTTTGCTCTGTATATTCCACTTCATAACACAGCTTGTTGCTGTGGTTTGTAAACACGTATTCACATCAAGTGTTCAGTTTCCCTCTCTTTCAGTTAGCAGCATGTGCCTGGTTTATGCCACAATATCCAAAGTGTGTCTGAACCTGGTGGCTCGGTCTGTGGATGTCCCTTTCCACATCCTTAGTGTGTAATTTTGTTATAATTGAGATTTGAAAGCGTTTTGTGAGACGCAGCGTGCCTGGGTTGGCAGTGCTGGTGTAAGATGTTATTGCAGTGGCCAGGCAGTGCTTGCAAAGTTCTCCTCTTACCTCCTCCAGCCCTCTCAGCAGCCACATTTTCAGCCTCCTCTTTTCAAGGGCTCTGGACAATTTGGAACATGGACCTGCAAAGGATTGCTCTGTCTGAAGAGGGGCTTTGAGCAGGGGATGTGCTCTGGCACCTGGGACACACCAGGGGACACACATACCTTTGCCTGGTGTTCCTGCTG
>NW_010318717.1:9131-14829 GCF_000700745.2 Antrostomus carolinensis | reverse complement strand
AGTACTGTCCAAGTAGCATGGCCTTGCTCTGCTGAATTCTGCTGGAGCTGCTGGTTTGGAAATGGCCTGTAAATATTAAAATGGTAGGAATGAAAAAATCTGCTTTGCCACTGTTTATATCGCATGAGAAAGCGAGTACCTCTGAGTATTACAGCCAGGAAGGGAGGCTGAATGCAGGTCCCTCTGACAGACTTGCTCAGGAGAAGTAGCTACTGAACCTTTACCTCTGTTTGCCTCAGATTTTAGGATTGCTTTCAAAATGTTGAGGTACCTATTGCTGGGACTGTGCTGAGCTCTCTGTTGGCCTTTTCTGTGCTGGTTAACAGGTGCAGATTTCCTCTTAGGTTTGCATTATACTTAATTTTTTTGCTTAAGTTACATTTTGCCTTTTACCTTAAAGCAGAAATACATTTTCTAAGTTTAGAATTCACTGTTGCTTTCTTGTGTATATCAGCAAAACTTACTATCATTTTGGGAACTCAAGAGCTTATGAAAGGAGGTTTAATTTTCTTTTAAACTAGAGATTGCTTTCCTTGAAAAGAAAATACTCTATTTTACTCACTTCTTTCCTCTCTCCTTACTGCAAACCCATGTCCCTTCTCATCCTGTCTTTGAGCTGTGACTACAGAACAGATTGTGTCCTTCTGCACTGTAAGGTGTTGTCAAAGGAAATGAAAAGTGTTTGGTTACAGCTAAAATTTTTCTTTAATCCGTCCGTATTGCTTTCCTCTTCACAATACCTTGAAATGGAATGAGGAGGAGAGTGGCTCTTTTTGCTGGGGTGGCAGAAGCAGGAGTGAAAAAGCTGCATTTTTAAGAAATATGGGAATGGCAAGTTTTTTAAGAAAACTGTAACACACCTGATGTGTGTTCATGTCTGTAAATACTAGAGAGCACTTGGCTTTCACCTCCTTAAGGTCACCCCGTGGTGCAGATGGAGGAACAGGTTAGGCTGTATGTTTTAAAATGAGTTTTGCTGGTGGGAGTTAATTGTCCTTACAGTTCTCTCGAGTTATTTTTGGATTATAAAAGGGGAGTGCAGTGCAAGTTTCCCTGCTTTTATCGTTCAGTTGGGAGAATGGTGAGCAGTCCCATCTTGTGTTTATGATGCAGTAATAAATCCTGAAGTCATTGACACTTCTCTAGAACGTGAGTGATGTGTCCATATCTCAAGATGTTTCTTCTGTTGGTTGCAGAGAAGAAGCAGCTGGGGAAAACACTCTGTTTTCTACTCAGTGGTTTGAGGGTTAAAAGAACAAGTTGAGTCTTGTCCTCTCAGTAGGAAGAAGACAATAAAAACCCAGAGAAAGCTTAGCACTTGGATTAAAATGCTTTCTTTGAATTTTAACCTTTCTGAGAGGTTTGGGTGGAAATGACTTGCTGCTGGAAAAGTTTGAAACTAGAATGGGATACTTTGTAGAGAAAACAGGCAATTAAATGTTCTTGTTTGGACAGACCGTGTGCAAGGTACGGAGTTTGTAGGCATGGATGGTGTGCCAAATATTGAAGAACTTGGGAAAACAAAAGTTTGATGTTTATGTACTGAGAGGTTCTGATGCTCAAAGCCAGTGTTTTGAATGAATAGTTGACTGTAGGGATTTTGGGAAAGGAAGGAGAGACTTCTTGGACACAAGGAAGAAATTCTTTACAGTGAGAGTGGTGAGACACTGACCCAGGTTGCTCAGAGAAGCTGTGGATGCCCCGTCATTGGAAGCGTTCAAGGTCAGGTTGGATGAGGCTTTGAGCAACCTGAAAGATGCTCAAAAGATGTCCATGCCTGTGGTGGGAGGGGTGATTAGCTGGTCTTTGAAGGTCCCTTCCAACTCAAATCATTCTGTGAGTCAACTCTGCATCTGTAATGAATACTGCAAAGCAGGGTGGGTGCAAGTCCCGTGTGTCCCTGACACTTTTTGTGCAGCTGTGTCACCTACCCTAGGGACTGCCTGGGTACCGGAGTCTGTACATCCAGGGAGGGTTGAAGTGCACGTGCCTTTGAAGGACTTCGGAATACGCTGCATTGTGCTCGGGCGTGGAAGGTGAATGTGCTCCTCTCATCCTTGGTGTGAAAACTAATCTGAAGACTTTTGCTTTTGAATCAGTAGGAGGAAGGCTGTTGTGCACTGGAAGAGGAGGTTGGGGTGGGGAAGTTATACAGGTGTGTACTTTCAGTAAAAGAAAAACTGCAGTTTAATTGAGCAACATTCACCCAGGCAGGGTCTCCAGCTCGTTGATGATGGAAATATCTTCAGTTTAGAGGGAGATTTTATTATATAAGTATTTAAATCTGCTACATGAAATAGAATTGTAGAATCATTAAGGTTGGAAAAGACCTGAAAGGAGGGTGGAGAGAGGTGGGGGTGGGTCTGTTCAACCAAGGAGCAAGGGACAGGACAAGAGGAAATGGGCTCCAGTTGTGGCCAGGGCAGTTGAGATGGGATGTGAGGAAGAATTTCTTTGCTGAAAGGGTTCTGAGGCATTGGAAGGGGTTGCCCAAGGCAGTGGTGGAGTCCCCATCCCTGGAGGGATTGAAGAGTGGTGTAGACATAGTGCTGAGGGACATGGGTTAGTGGGGGACTTGTCAGTGTTGGGTTCATGGTTGGACTCAGTGATCTTAAAGGGCTTTTCCAATCCAGGCAATTCTGGGATTCTGTGTGATAAGTTTTGTTCAGTGCTGCAGCAGCAAACAGCACAGGCACACACACACGGTGTCTCCAGCCTTGTAGGAGGACCTTGGCTGTTTCAGAAATGGTGACCTCTGTGCTGGAGCTCCTGGTGTGCCTGGCACAAGGGGAGCGTTACTGGCCCATATCATCCTAAAATTTGACCTGTTACATGTTAGTTTGAGGTGTTGATTCAACCTCTGTAGGTGAGGATTGCTTTGGTTTACATTCCTCTGTGCCCGTACAGACAATATGAAGGTGTATGCAGAAATGTTTCTCTTCAGCTGGAAAATACCCTCGTTTCAGCTCTTCCTCAGGTCAGCAGCATCGCGCCGAGGAGCTGGGAGGATGTTTCTGCTGCTGCACGTCTGTGTACAGCTCGAGGTTGGAGTGAGGGCCCCTGAAGCAGCGGTGCCCAGGCACTGTCCCTGCTCTCCATCTTGTGCTTGTACAAGCTTTTTTTCCCCCCAAAGGGATCACATTTATTTATTTATTTTCCCTTGTCAACCACTGCCACGTTTAAGTCATGGATTGATCTTGGTCTCTATTGATCTCAGCACAAAAGCAGGATAACTTGTAGTCAACAGCAACTTTGAGTGTTAGTTAAATAGCTGAATGTAATTCCTCTTATCTGTGGTGGTTTGCTGTGGGTTGTGGTGGTGGATTTTTTTGGGGGGGGGATTGTTTTTTTTAGGTGGTTTTTTATTTAATTTTATTTTATTTGGGAGGAATTCTGCTTTTCAGATGTCAGGTAAAATTGATGTTGCTTTCCTTATAGTATTTTGTCTTCTATGTAATCTATCCAGTTATCCAAATCTGAATCTCGGGTTTAATCTCATATGTACAGACCTGCTTTGTGATACATTTCTGAGTAAACACATCTTGCCTTTTAACTACTTTTCCTTAAGTTAAAAAGTACATGGTGAGCACAACTTTTCTGATTTGTCTGTCTTAAGCCAGAATTCACTGCAAGCTGGGAGCTCTTAAATCATTTCTGCTGCCTTCATCTTCATCCAGCAGCATACTTTGTTATACTGTAGCCTTAAATTTGCAGGTCTGCTGACAGAGTACAGAGTTATCAACACTCCTAAATACAGGAGACCTCGTCTAATCTGATGATTCTTGTTTGTTCATGATAATTTCAAACAGATGCGAGTACTTGTGAGTCTTCCAATTCCTTTAGTTTTATTCCAACTTCAGCAGGCAAGGCTCATTTATTTTGTTAATTTGCTATGGATGTGCTGTTGTTTCCTCTCTGAATTACATACATCTCATTCAGCCAGAAGATTTAATTTGAAGATTGTATGCTTGACATCTAAGGCACTTAAGCAGGGCTTGAAATTCCCCTTGCCATATGTAGATGCTGCGTGGCAGGTGTTTCCTGGGTGAAGCTGGTATATTCAAAATACATCTGCTAAATAGGGCACACTGTTCTTTCTGCCATCTCCTGAACTTCAGAACGATCTTCCTTGGATTCATTCAAGCCGAGGATGACTTTCCATCTCGTTCTCAGTAAGTACATAACCTTTTGCTTTTCATCCGGTAGGAACAATACATCCGTGGCAGGTGCATTGGCCCAGAACTGCTGGCTCTTATTAACGTTTACAAATAACCTTCATAGCCTGGATCGTCCTCAGCAGTCATTAAACAAGCGAGAAGTGAGAGCTCTTGGCACCTCTTGAGCTATTCTGTCTCTGCCAGCGTCAGAACCTCAGTACTTTGAAGGCAAGAAGTTGTGCTGGAAGTGCTGGGTGGTTTTAGAGGTATCCTCCCAGCTCAGGTGGAAATCAGGAAAATATTTTGATCAGAATGGGTTTTTTTGGGTTTTTTTTTTTTCTGCTACTATTTTTCTTGCAAGTAGCTCTTGTGCTGAGAGGCTGGAGAATGTAAATTGGATGTGTGTGCTTACGTGTGTGGGGTTCATAAAGCGTTTAAGAATGTAAGAGGATTGTGGAGATTGAATTGTTATCTCAGTTGCTGTATGGCTTTCACCCTAGGAGTATAAAAATATTTTGATTATAAAGCATGTATCAGTTTGTGTTTAATGATTGATTCATGTTAAGAAGGGAGACGCTTATGGTTTATGTTTGCATTTTATACTTATTTTAATCATGCTTTGTTTTTTTGTTCTTTTTGTTTTGTTTTGTTGTTTTTTTTAATTGCAGCAGCTGTTGCCGGGTAAAAAGTTTTGGGAATCTGATGATTCCAGCAAAGATGGACCAAAAGGGATATTTCTGGGAGATCAGTGGAGAGACAGTGCTTGGGGAACATCAGGTAGCTCAATTATTTACTTAATTTAGTTGGAGTTGAATACAGAAATGTGCAACTCATCTACTTAAAATTGCTGGCCAGTCTGGATGGCACAGCTTTTAAAAGATTTTTAAAAACCATCTGTTTTACATGATAGAAAACTAATAGAAAAACCCCCATTGCTTTGTGATAGAATTAAAAGATACCCATAGTAATAAAAAGATTGTCTAATGTGAACATGTGTACCCTTATGTTTATCTGCTTAAAAATTGTTAGATTGCCATTAAAATTTCAATCTAAACTTTCTGATGTGTTTTTTGCCTTGGGATGAATTACAAGAAGTTTGAACAAAAATATTACGGAACAAGATTAGTTAAAAAAACCAAACAAATAAGCCCACAATTTTTTAAATACTAAACCAACCAACCAAAACCCAACAACATTCAGTTTAAAAAAGTTAAAGAAAAAAAAAAAGTGATGTTTTAAATTAGAAGTGTTGACGTTTATGTGCCAAGAATTTTGTTCTTGGATCAGAGACTGTCCCTTATTTTAAATTTAAAGGGAGAGTGTTCAGGTTGGTTTTAGTTAAATGGCAAAAAAATCACGTGCATGTGCTGAATTTGAAATGCTAACCTTTTACTTCTTATTTTCTGTGCTTTCTCTATGTAATGAAAATGCTCCTTAAACACTGCTGAGTATCTCGTGCAGTTTCCAAACAACTACACAGAACTGCAGCTCCAGGGGAGACGTGATTTAGAGAAACTTCATTGTCGTGTGGGGGTTTTTTC
>NW_010318717.1:0-9116 GCF_000700745.2 Antrostomus carolinensis | reverse complement strand
GCTGAAAATAATCCATTAATAGAGTGAGGATATCAAGATACAGTGATAAAGGCATTTTCAAATTAGTTACATTTCCAAATGGCTGTGAAAAGGGGATAAAGCTTCTGAAACATCTGATGGACTGAAGCTTGTGGTCTGGCTGGGTACTGGGGAGATTTTGGGGAGCTGCTGCCTCCAGCTGTCCGGCTCCCCTGTCCGCAGTGGATCTCCGTAGCAGCACCTGCATCCCCTCCTCGCCAGCGGTTTGTGCCTGGTTATATTAATATCAGCTGAAGTTGAGGGTGGATTAAAGGGTTGAGCCAGACTCTGAACAGCAACAGCTGAGAAGGAGACTTTCTCCTTTGCTGCCTCTGTTGTCGGGCTGGTTACATCCACCAGACAGGCAGGGTAGACATCTGGGGGAGGTAACCTCCTACGCTGGCTGATCACAAATCTCCATGAGTCAAAGCCCTTTGTCTCATCTCTTCCTTTGTTTATTCTCAATTAATCCTGTGCACCTTACAGCCTTTATTCCTGAGCCATGACCTGCACTGCTGTCTGTGAGTCAGGGAAGTCAGAGTTTCCCCTTTTGCTCATCTAAAATGAAGAGAACAGCTATGATCTAGCAGTTGTTCAAGATCCCTGCCCAAGAGCAAGGAGCACAACTTGGAGGTGGGGTGTGGAAGTGTCCTTGGCCAGAAGACTGCTTTGTTCCATGAGCAGTGGAACTGATGAAGCCTGGTTTTCTGTTAGATGCCCTTCACTGCATCCATTTTCCTTGCTGTCTGTGTCCACGGTGTGCACTGCAGTCCTACAGTATGGCCTTGGTTCTTCACTGCTCTACCTTGAAGTTGTAGTTTTAAAGCATTTGAAGGCAGTACCACTAAAAGCAGCAGTCCTGTCTGATGCAGACTACTCCTCCCTTCCCCTCCTGCTGGTACTGGCAGTGCAATGAAACCTGCTGGGAAATTGATCTGGATTAAAACTAGCATTTATCTTTTCTTTGTTAACTTTATCCCAGAAAAGTCTCCCCAGTCCACTTTACTTTGTAGCCCAATAGATTGAGGGATTGGACTGGATGATCTTTCGAGGTCCCTTCCAATCTCTGACATTCTGTGTAACATTCTGTGATTCTTATACTGGCTTGATGGAGAAGACAGGAAAGCGTATCTGGGAACAATGATAAAATAGAATTACTTGACAGCTTTTACCTGCTTTGTAAGGAAACTACAGTATCAATATCATTGCATGTCCCTCCCACCATCCCCTGGCAACTCCCCTGTCTGCTGCCCCTTGATACTGACTCGCTGACTGTTGCCAGCCTGGGCAGGCAGGAGCTGGGAGCTCTTCATCCCTCCCCTGATTGGGGATGGAAGGTCACCTTCTGCTGCCCAGCCAGCCATTTTTTTTTTGCAGAGCTCATAAGAACTTGGAGACATCTATCCTTAGTCTGTTCTGGTTGGATCTCAAACCCTCACCCTGCAGGGATGATAAAGGGGCTGATGCAGGAGAACAGAGGATGAGGAAGAAGAAATGAAGTTCTCATAAACTTTTTTGTGAGGAAATAGCTGCTGAGGGAAACTCTGATCCTGACCTGAATATGGCAGTTCATGCGATGAAGGAAACAAATGTAGGCTGGTGTAACAGAAGGATGACATCTTAAATACAAACCAAGAGTGATTGTTTTTTCACTGTACTAAATGCAAGAGTTTTACTACATCTGAAAATTAGAACTTTGGGGTTTTAATTGCAATCTTTACTTAGAGACTTAAATTTCAGAATTTTTATGATTTTAGACTTTAAATGTAGTTACCACTTGTAGGTTCACAGGTTCTAGTATTTAAAAAAAATGAGAAAGCCACCCTGCTTTTTCTAATTGACATCATCAGAGTCAAAAAGTTGGCACTTAGCACAATCAAGCCCCCAGAGAGTACGTATTTAATGAATTGCCTCCTTTGAATAGTTGGATCTACTTATAAGAATTACACATGTTTTTGTTCCAGATCACTCTGTTTCCCAACCAATTATGGTTCAGAGAAGACCTGGTCAGGGGTTTCATGTGAATAGTGAAGTCAACTCAGTGCTTTCACCACGGTCAGAGAGTGGAGGACTTGGAGTTAGCATGGTGGAGTATGTGTTGAGCTCATCTCCTGGAGATTCCTGCCTAAGGAAAGGAGGATTTGTAAGTGTGCCTGATTCTGACATTTGAGTTCCCATTCTGTTATTTTCTCCATTTGCTGCTTGGTTTCTTTGTTTGTTAATCCATTCCTAAAGGCAGATGTTTCTTCTATTTGCTCTTAGTTCAGCTCTCTTTCTTAAAATGAGCCAGCTAGCAGTTTAACCCTTGGCCTTGACTTAGGGGATGCAGTTTGGGAGATGGGTGTAAAGGACATGACCAGGACTGGCAGTAACATCCCATCTAAGGTTGTTGTTGAAGTATGCAGATATACCTGTGGGTTTTGAATGAGCGTGTGGCTGCTTTGTTGCTGGCTAAGAACAAAAAGCTTCATGTAATAATGCTAGAAATGTGATGTAACTACCAAAGCCACTCCAGCTGGGGAATGCTTTCAAGAGCATATCGTTTCCTACGGAGAAACAGCAGTCCCTGTGCTTCCTGGGGTGGGGAAGGGAGCACAAGTGCTGCTACCTCAAATTTGAAGCTGTGATGAGAGAGGTATAATCAAGCCCCATCCCTGTAGTGGGGAAACAAGGGACTGCATCTCTACTCTGCCTCATCAGCCAAGTGCTAGATCAGGAATTGTTGAAGAACATAAAAGCCAAGTAGGTTCGTTACCGTTAGACTGCTGTGCTCATCTCTTCAGGGAGCTGATTTGTGGATTCCTTCATCTATCCTCTTATTTTTGTCCCTCATTAGTGGGCACCTGATAACCTTGTTGAACCCTGAGCCTAAGAAAGATGATTTTTGAGAAATGAACAATCAGTGGAAGGGAGCCAATTTATCATCTGAATTGAGGGTTAGAGAGGTGTCTGCTCCGCAGCATTGACAGTCAGGGTGCCGGTTCTGAAGCGAAGGGTCTCAGTGGTGAATATCCCATTGTGTGGGTGAGAACTGGACTCCAAATTTGTATTTATAATTGCCATTTCCAAGTCTGCTCTTTATTAAGGAAGCCCGATTTTATTTTATTTAAGAAGCATCAGATGATTGCTTTTAAAACAATCTCTTTTTTTTGAAATATGGGGGGAGAAAATCCCCCATCCTCCAAACAGAGAGAATGGAAAAAATATTAAGTTGATACAGGGTTCAAATGCCCTGTAATATATGGAGTGCTTTTCCTTCAAATGAAGTGGGAGACACGGGTTGAGTGTCTGTCTTTGTGACAGCACCAGAACTGGATCTGATAAATATGTTTATATGCCCCTTGCTGTTTTTTATCATCAATTAGGTTGTTTTTCCTCTCCCTTTTGTTGTTCAAAACTCTGCCCCTGGCATATTCAGCCTTTATTCTTCTCCCAATACGAATACTCACTGAACAAGAGCTGGCTTCCTGGTGTATTGTGCTGTCAAACCTTAAATGTATACAGAAATCCTTTTTTATCTTTTTTTTTTTTCCCTTTTCTCCTTCCTTTTTTTCCCCCCAAAAATGTGCTTTAGGATTATATGAACCAATGATTGACCTTGTGATTGACCTGAATGCTCTTAAATGAGCCAGCCCTACCTTGGAGTTCACTGTGCACATGACAGTAATGCCCCCCAAAAATGCTATTATCCTGTTCTTCCCAAATTCGTGTGCTTGTCCACTCAATTACTGCATCTTTGACACTGAGGCAGGGACTTGGGAAATTTATACCCCTTCAGTACATGCTGTTGTGTTTGAAAGCTCCTGAGTTAATTTTGAAGTGCCTGAGTCCCATCTAAAAAGAAGATTTGGATAAATATTCTTTAAAATTATTTTAGAGTGGGATTGTTAGAGCCTGTAGAGTCAGACCCTGAGTTACTAAATGGCAGAAGGTGAATAGATAGATAGATAAAACCTCTCTTGGAAGAGTGAGAACTAATTCCCTTATTTCTTTTGATTACAATTGACTATTTTGCTTTTTTAAATATTTTTAGTTGTAAGAACTAACGTTTGCAAGTGACTTACTTTGTTGTGACATGTTTCTTTGTTTTGTTACCATCTCGAAATAAAAGCAAAATTGATCTGAAAACTAAGCTTATTAAAATGATGTCTCTTTTGCCTAGGGGCCGAGGGATGCAGAGAGTGATGAGAATGACAAAGGGGATAAGAAAAATAAGGGCACATTTGATGGCGATAAATTAGGAGATCTGAAGGAGGAGGGGGATGTGATGGATAAAACAAATGGTTTGCCTGTGCAGAATGGAATCGACGCGGATGTCAAAGACTTCAGGTATGTGCAGTTAGTTAGTAATTAATCAGTGTCACACTTAACTTTTTTTTTTTTTGAAAGATTTTCCACACTGTAGTGAAAAAGCCTTTGACTCACTGAAACAGTGTCATGGGGATGTTATAATGTACACAGGGAAGCACTGTGAGAAGGTGGAGGATGACATCTGATAGCTCTCATCTGAGCAGACCTAGTTCTGGGTATTGTAATCTGGTTTTATTTCCACACCTGTTTTTAATCACTCAGTGTGGGATTCCTATGGAAATACCTACTGAGGATGTTGACTCTGCTTATAGACTAGTTTAAATTATACTTGGGGTTTTGGACTTGTTCCTCGTAGCTCTGAAGAGATTACATCCTTCTGAAATTGTAGCTATTGATGTAGTCAATATATTTGTATTTCTTGCTAGCTTGCCTACTTGGCTGTGCCTTGTGGTGGCATGTAGGAAAACTGTAAAAGAAAAGCAAATGTGCTGTGAAACAAAGAAAAACAAAACTGTTGGCTGGTGCATTGAGATGAACCTTTTCCCACTTAAGTCCAGTGCTTATGTTGGGTAATTTGGAAACCAGAAAGGTTTCAAGTGAGATACAGAACCAGGGCATTACATGGTTAATAATTACTGAATAGCTTTATGAGAAGATAACTTGGGCATTTCTGAAATCCTGTCTGGTTGAGGCTGACCCTTCCCTCAATTAAAGAGAAAAAAGAAACTGTATTTTTTTTACATTTTACTGTAACAGATCTTTGAGGCAGGGGGACTGGGGGCTTTGTGGGTGTTTATTTTGTTTGCTGTTTTAAATACATAAATTATTCTGTAGAATGAATTGAGGGAACTATTTCAGACCCTACTTTTATTTTTTTTTTTTCCCCTCTTTGTCACAACACCTACAAGCAGTTCTGGTGAGTACTGGTGTCTGTTGCTGTTAATCACAGCTGTGTGACACAGTGTTAAATGGACATGCTTAGTGACCAGTCTCTTTTCTTTCTGCGTAGCCGTACACCTGGTAATTGCCAGAACCCTGCTAGTGAAGTAGATCTTCTGGGTCCAAACCAGAATGGATCAGAGGGCTTAGCCCAGCTGGCGAGTACTAACGGTGCCAAGCCGGTGGAGGATTTCTCCAACATTGAGTCCCAGAGTGTCCCTCTGGATCCCATGGAGCACGTTGGCATGGAACCTCTTCAGTTTGATTATTCTGGCACTCAAGTACCTGTGGACTCGGCCGCAGCCACCGTGGGGCTCTTCGATTACAATTCCCAACAGCAGGTAAATTGTCGGCCGTTGGTCCTACCCTACTGCTCCAGTTCCTCCAGGAGAGTCATCACAGGGTTAGCGTGAGCTCAGGCTCTTGTCTTGGGGAGAGGGATGGAGGAAGACTCGGAATGGTTTCATCATCTCTATGCCATCTACAGAGTGCTGCATGTGTCCTCCTAGGGAGCTCGATGCAGGAGATCTACTTAACGTGACCATCTGAACAGCAGTCTTAAAGACCTGTAATAAACAGCAGTTATCAACAGCACGTTTCTGTGTGTTAATCATTTTTCCCTTGAGTAAGTTTGCATTGGAGAGAGAAGAGCTTTAAATTAGTAAAAACTGCTAAACAAACAAACAAAAAAAAAATCCAAAACCCCCCACTTTTGAACCCTTGAAGTGACTTAGAGCTCAGCCGGCTGTTCCGCCTCGGTGTTGCAGCCCTGCTCTGGGATTTTCATAAGGACAACTAATGGCAGAACAAGGGGAAATGGCTTTAAGCTGAAAGAGGGGAGGTTTAGATTAGATATTAGGAAGAAGTTTTTCCCTGTGAGGGTGGTGAGACAGTGTCCCAGGTTGGCCAGAGAAGCTGTGGCTGCTCCTCCCTGGAAGTGTTGAAGGCCAGACTGGATGAGGCTTTGAGCAACCTGGTCTAGTGGAAGGTGTCCCTGCTGCTGGCAGGGGGGTTGGGACTGGATGAGCTTTAAGTTCCCTTCCAACCCAAACCATTTGATGATTCTATGATCTCTGCAGTACCGAACCGGAGCAGACTGAAGGGATTATGAGTTTAAACTTGACTTGCTTGTACCTGGGCATGGTTTAAAACCTGAGGTCAGAGTCCAATACTACAAAACTTTATCTATCTCAGCCCCAGCCGGTTTGTTTGACCTTTTCTCCCACACAAGCGGCCCGTGCTTCTCATCCCGGACGAGTAACACAAGTCCTTGCTTTGCTGTTGGCTTCTCTTGAATGCTGGGCCTAGATCCAACCATCGACTCGTAATTCCACTCCTGTTCCTGCTAGTTTGGGGTAACGATTGTAAACTTTTATTGCCTTCCTTTTGTAACTATGATATCCCTCCAAGAAGAATAAAATCCTTTGTTGTAGCTGATTGCAAGAGTATATAACTAGCCCTGGGTTTCCTGAAATATCTGATCTTTTAGCAGAATAGCCTGTTGGCACTCTGGATTGAGGAAAGGCCGTTGTCAAGTTTGTGCTAAAGTCCCACCTTCAGGGAGTTATCGTAGTCTTAAAAGCAGTGTAAATATCTGTGTTACAGCTTAATCGGTTGGTTTATTATCTGGCATGCTCGGGAGGTTAATGACGGAAAGTTTTTTTAATGATTAAACTAAATAGCTGCTGTATAGTTCAAAAAGGGGAAAAAAAAAAAGCTAGTTTCAAGTTTTTGTCTTGCTCTGTAGTAGGACCTTGAATGTGAGAATTCCTTTCAGGCAACGAAAGGTGTGTATTTTTTTTTTTTTAAAAAACAGTGTGTTGGAGCTAAATAAGAGAAGTGCTTTTAAATAACTGCAGGAATGTGAAGAATGTAATTTGCATTTTGTCAGTGTTTTCTGTTTACATTCAGGCTTATTAACAAGTTCAAGTAGTTTTTATTTGTTTCTCCCAGATTTTTTTTTTTTTTAATTATTTAAAATTGGGCAGGTCTTGCACCCAGCTAGTAGAAATAAAAACTCTCACAGTAAGACTGACCTGGAGAGCGTGCCGCTTTCAGAAGTGACTGCAGCACGGGGCTCTGCCTCTGGATGACCCTGCAGACAGGCCTGGCATTTGTCATATTTTTTTAAATTATTTTTTTTTCCCCTTTTTGTATAAAGTGGATGGGTAATATCCACGTTGAACTGATGGCATCTCCAAGTAATCATGTTTCAAACTCTCAGCTAGGTGGCCTGTAAAGCTGCAGTTCTCTCTCGTCTCTTTGAACTGTGGATTTTGGAGGGGAGCAGGAGCACGGCTGCCTGCCCACCCATTGCTCTGGCACGCTTAGCTCCCACCCAGGTCAGGCTGAGAATAAGGACTGGTTTATTTTAAAGTTTCAGCTTTGTTGCAATAGCTACTTACACCTACAGTAGATGCAGACGACAGCCTCGTGTAAAGGACTCACTCTTGTGACAGATGTGACCTCTCAGTGCACATCTGTGTAAATGCCATGTGTATCTTTGCTCGGAGTTGTACCCATTTTCTTAATATCTTATATCCAGCAGCCAGTGTTTCTTGGTATTTGCTGTCTGCCAGTTATAACCTCGATGAAAGAAATCTCTCTTTTGGCACTACAGACTTTCCCATTCAGTTGTCAGAAGGAAAATATGTCCCGAACAAAAAGATCTCATTTGTAAAAGTGTCTTCCTCGGCCCGTTGGGAAGCGTCATGTACTCTGAAGGGATTACCAGCAAGTACAGTTAAAAGCAGTATTAAGAAGGGAAGGTCTTAAGCACATGTAATCTGATTAGAGATGTCAGATGTTTATATTGCAGAAGAAACTGGCTTACAGAAATCTAATCTTCCAGTGTTCCCATAACTGTTTAATACAGATGGTGATGTTCTGGTTTCTTGGAATTCCCTCGATAAACTCCCCCCACGCGTTGTAAATGATGATTCACTGGTGTGCACGTGTGAGAGAGGAGAACAGCCTTGTTTTTGGAAATGTTGGGTGATCCTACTGAACTCCTAAGCAACTGTGTCAGTCGTTTGTAGGTTTTCACTCTGAATGTGATTTCGAATAGGCTAAAATGCCCCATGCCTACATTTTTATAACTTCAGCCTAATTTTTGTAAGTAACTTTTAATACTCCTGTTTCTTTTCCTTTTTCCACTTACTGGAGAACCACCATTTAAGACCGATACATAATTTAACTTTATTTTCCTATCCAGTAGGATTCCAAATAAGATTACAAAAAGCTACCTCCCTGGAAATATTCCAGGCCAGGTTGGATGAAGCTTTGAGCAACTTGGTCTAGGGGAAGGTGTCCCTGCTGCTGGCAGGGGGGTTGGGACTGGATGAGCTTTAAGGTCCCTCCCAACCCAAACCAGTCTGGGATTCTGTTATTGGAGTTTTTACTTTTTACTGTTTTTTGGAACATAGGTCTTTGCTGTCAGCAGATGGAGACAGTGCATTGAGGCTTTAATAACTCCTCTTAAATACATAGAGTTGGTGATTCCCAGAGCTCAGGTGGTGCAGGGGCATGTCTGGTTAGGTAAAGCCTGAAACTGCGATCGTTTTTGTTGGCTCCGCTTCCTTGTGTATGTTACAGGCAGTAAGAAATCTGCACCTGCACAAAGTTCTAGCTGTTCACACTGAGTTTCTTCCAGGTAAGCTGAGTTTAGAGACCGGGTTTGCAGGCTTGCAGAAACCACTGTTTGAAGCGGGCAGAGGGAGAGATTGCTGGTTTGAGTCAGTGCCCGAGTGCATGGCTTAGATACAAACATTTATTTGATCTTTTTTTGGAAGGGAAATTCATAAAGATTTGAGAGGACATCATAGAATCCCAGGCTGGTTTTGGTTGGG
>NW_010318716.1:679-4294 GCF_000700745.2 Antrostomus carolinensis | reverse complement strand
AAATAAAGGTGGTTGTCAAGCCAGCTTTAGTCGATTCTTTCACGCTTGTCTTCGAAGTCTTGCCATTTCAGGTTGCCGAATGCTTTGTGGTTATGCTTTTTTGCAGAGGTTTTGGGTTTGGTTTTTTTTTGGTGTGCACGAAACCAGCAGGAAACCCCGCTGCGAGTCAGGGGCAGGGCCCGTTCCCCCCGTGTGAGGGAGGAGCGGTACGGCCCGTGCTCATACTCTGAGGCAGCCCCGAGGGTCATCTCTGACCTCCGTCACTACAGTGCCCATCAAAAGTACAATTTAGACGTCAGCTTGCATCAGGGCAATTATCTGGCTGAACAGACAGCACTTCTCCACACACTCGTCCTCCGTACCTGTGTTGGTAGTTAATGAGAAATCCCTGCGGTTTAAAAAATAAGTCTATTTATCTTTAGAACTACTGCTCTGTCCCACAATGTATAGTAATGTTTTTTCCAGGGCCTTAACAGTGGAAATCAGAAAGAAAATGTTATTTTTGAACACTACCATAAGGCTTCCACAACTAGATTAATCCAGAAAGAAAAGGAAAATTTACCGGCCTGGGAAAGCCATCAGGTGTGGTTTGTGTGTCAGAAAACAGCCCTTTGCCAACCTGCCCAGTTGCACCAACCCGTGTCACGGGTATGAGGGACTAGAGGATGGTCACCGGCTTTTCATTTATATAAGTTATGGCATCCTGCATGTTTTGGAAATTAAAATGTATTTTTTCTTACAACATGTAATCAAGATAAACAATGGATACACCCTCCTAACTCCCAAAGGGGTGGACTAAGCTTCCCTGATGTTAATTTGCTAGATACCAGGTAGTCACCTTACTAACATTACATCAGTACACAATGATACAGTACATCTGCATACTCGCTAACCCAATTGCTGCCATTTAAAGTCTGTTTTGAAGCAATTTCTCCCAAGTGAATTAATTTTTACTCAGACATATGTTCTTCTGACACATCACTATTCTCACAAGATTATAATGTAAAACAGTTAATCCCCTATTCATGACAACCTTTTCCCTTAGCTAAATCAGAACTAATCGTCAATTATTAATATGTAAGTGCACATAAATATTACATGTTTGCTGCTACTCCAGAACAGTTACTGATGGGAAAGTCAATGGGGCAAGCGAGAAAAAGTTATGTTTTTTTCATGGGGCTATTGTGGGTTTTGTGCTGCAACCCAGAGTTGCACAGGATCAACACAACCCTTTTTCTGGTTGACATATCAAAATGGTATCATGTACAGTCATATAGAATTACATATCGTTTCGGTATTTTTGCAGATTTAAATATGCTAAGGATTAATTAAACAGTAAAAAAACCTCATTTGTATATTTCATAGGGGCTGTAGGCTGGGCTGCTGCTTTTAATATGTAAGGGAAGGAGAAGGGGCAGGAGCAGTAATGGGGCAAGAGGAAAGAAATGGAGTGTGCCAGATATTTTGAAAGCTTGTTGCTCCTGGGCCTGCTGAGAAGATGGGAATATTAGGGCTGGTAATGGCTGGTTTTTGAGGCGCTGACCATCCCAGCAGGATTAGTTATCACCTCACTCGCTGCTGCCCATGAGTTGGCAATACCGGCAGCGGCAGTGAGGGCCGGCTTCCCAGCAGTCTGGCGTAGGCAGAGGGAGCGCTGGGCCACAGCCATTTCTCAGATCCCAGCAACCTGCTGTCTTAAGCGACTGTGCCTGTGCCTAGAGAGAATCTTGCTTCTGATTGTGGTAAATGAAAACATAAGCTAATGCTTTTGTACTTTATTGATTGTCTCCCAGTTTTCCTGGTGCTGTTAATTACCCAACTGGAAATTTCTACTTCATTTGGTATTATGTTCTTACACTACATTATTATAATCTAGTGTTCTCTCAAATACCTGATATCTACAGTAATTAATTTAAAGAGCCAGTGACACATCTAGCCAAAAGACATTTATTATATATAGCAATATATATACACTAAAGGCGTTATTGCGGTATGAACAAAATATATATATGTGGAAAAAACCTACCCCCAAAACAAATAGCTTTTTCTACTTGACAAACTAATCAGAGAGATTAATTCCTTTTTTTCTAAGATATTGCTTGTGCTCCTTAAAGGCTGTAGATTGCAGAAGGCCACACTGTCACACTTACTCCTTTACTAGATATAGTTCAGGAAAGGATAAAACATTTATGAAAGTCAGTATCAGTATTGCATGTGTAAAAGTGAGCAATTACAGATCTAAATGAGCATGTAATTGTAATTGCACATGATTTTAGTTTTGCAGTGGATGGCACTCAATAGCAAAGTAATGGCTTTGTGCTGAGGTGAAAGGACTCTCGGGTCAGCCTGGGGCAGACTTGTAGTTGCAAGTTTAAAAAGCCATTTTCAGTGCAATTTGTTCCTTGGTTTTGCAGCCAAATATAATCAATTTTTTGCATATGCAATTGTGATTTATTTATCAGTACTTTTTTGGGGAGACCTTTTTTTTTTTTTTTCTAAAGCCACTTTCAAAGTGATTTCATCCCAAAGCAGAAAAAGCATTATTTCCTATGTTGTGTGGCTTATTAGTCAGGCAACAGAAAAAAACACTGAGAGACAAGAATGTGCTTGTAAATGTATGTGTGTGCACACAGAATATGTTAATTGTACACTTGTGAAGTAGGCACTTCAGCTAAACCAGTGACTTATCCTGTGCTGGCAGCACAGGGAAAGAATGCAAAAGCTTTATTACCCCCTGCCTATTCCTGAAGATGGACCATTTACTATAGTGATGCTGTTCTTTCAATAGATTTGAGAATTCAGAATATTAATCATGAGTATTAATCTTTATCTTTTTGACTAGAGAAACTGTTGAATTATAAGTAGGAAGCTATTGCTGTATTTAGTACTTACCATGTGTAACTAAAAAGAGGTTTGAATGTTTATGATCAGCATATATGAAATTTTAATGAAATTTTAAATGAAATTTAATGAAATATAATAAGGGCAAATGTAGAGTCTTGCATCTGGGCAGGAACAACCCCAGGTTCCAGTCCCCAGGCTGGGGAATGATCTATTAGAGAGAGGTGTAGGAGAAAGGGATCTGGGCTTACCATGTGTAACTAAAAAGAGGTTTGAATGTTTATGATCAGCATATATGAAATTTTAATGAAATTTTAAATGAAATTTAATGAAATATAATAAGGGCAAATGTAGAGTCTTGCATCTGGGCAGGAACAACCCCAGGTTCCAGTCCCCAGGCTGGGGAATGATCTATTAGAGAGAGGTGTAGGAGAAAGGGATCTGGGTTAGGGTTGGTTAGGGTTAGGGTTAGGGTTAGGGTTAGGGTTAGGGTTAGGGTTAGGGTTAGGGTTAGGGTTAGGGTTAGGGTTAGGGTTAGGGTTAGGGTTAGGGTTAGGGTTAGGGTTAGGGTTAGGGTTAGGGTTAGGGTTAGGGTTAGGGTTAGGGTTAGGGTTAGGGTTAGGGTTAGGGTTAGGGTTAGGGTTAGGGTTAGGGTTAGGGTTAGGGTTAGGGTTAGGGTTAGGGTTAGGGTTAGGGTTAGGGTTAGGGTTAGGGTTAGGGTTAGGGTTAGGGTTAGGGTTAGGGTTAGGGTTAGGGTTAGGGTTAGGGTTAGGG
>NW_010318716.1:0-404 GCF_000700745.2 Antrostomus carolinensis | reverse complement strand
CCCCTCCTGGACGCCTCTCTATGTGATCGCATTTAGGTTCCTGCTCCGGCAGGGGGATTGGACTAGATGATCTTTTGAGGTCGCTTCCAATCCCTAACATTCTGTGGTTCTGTGATGTAATACTATGTACATTAATATATGCAAATATATTTTCTTCACATATGAAACTTCTTTCACTCCTGTCAGCTGTCATGCTTCTTTTGGATTAGAATTTTGTATTTTTCCTTGAAAACTAACTTTTTGGGTTCACTAATTATAACAGATTCTCACAATTTTTCTTAAAAAATTCTGATTTCTGTGAATGTGGAGAAGAATCTTGACAACATGGATCAAAGGCACAAGTACCAAAAAATAAAAAGAATTGTATAAATAAATATATAAAAGATATCATAGAATCATAGACT
>NW_010318715.1:15499-20822 GCF_000700745.2 Antrostomus carolinensis | reverse complement strand
TCCCAGCCCCATCCTCCTCCTCCCTGGAGGAAACGCTCGTCTCTGCCAAGATCCTGCCTCGCAAAAGTAAACAATATGAAATTACAATAAAATGTTTTGATTTGCTGGGCCTGACATTCAGGAGCTGCACAACAGAGACTTATAAAAAGGATGTTCTATAGATAGCCAGAGTGAGAAAAAATAATCTCTCATTTCGGGCGTGTTTCAGATCTGAGTGTCAGGGCAGCGTAGATGGAAAACAGGGGATTTCTTCGCCAAACCTGAAGGTTCTTAGGAGGTTTATGTTGCAGCATCTGTCAGCAGCTTTCCTCCTGGTATCTGCGGGTGACTGGCCTATTGCACAGTAATGTCAATATTTGGGGCTCTGTCTCCCTGTGTGTGTATATGTGCTGTTGTTGCTTGATGCTTTAAGACGGGGTAGTGTACTGAAAGCCCTGAGAAGGAAATAGATGAGCTGAAACTTGTTTCCTCTGAGGCTCTTCCAAATAATTCTGAGGAAGGCAAACCTAAATGGAGGTATAATCCCTGGGAGATGAGCTTCCTTGGGCGCTTGCCAGTTTAGCAGGCTGGGTAATCTGCACCATCATCAAGATTTGCGGATTAGCTGTAGTGAAGCTAGTTGGCTTTGACATGTCATTAGAAAAGTTTTCCATAGTTTTTCATCCCAGGTCTTAATGCTGTGAAATATGGATGGTGTAGCTTTGTTATCCTTACACCTTCTAACATTCATGCAAGTTGACACTGGGGCTGCAGACATCTCTTATCTGCTGAGGATTTTTTAAATCATTGCTTGTTTATGAAAGACTAACTTGGTCAAAGGCTAATTTTGGAAAGGATCTGCTTTCCCCAATGCTAACCAATAAATTTTCATCTGGGTAATGTAAGTTACCAAACTGTTATCTCCCAAAGAAAGGATAAAAGCAAACGCTATTTATCCTGTAATCTGCAAATATTTTGAAAAGTGAACTGGAATATCAGTAAAATTGCTTATCATCCATGCTTTGAAAGAGCTTTAGAGGACATTTATTTAGAAATCGAAATGTTAAATTTAGAGGCAAGAACTGTGCAGATGAGGAGGGAGTATGTACGAGTGACAGCGTTGTAAATTGTCTCGGGAGTTGAAGGAACTGGGGAAGGACACTGTGTCCTGAAGTCACTCCTGCCCAGAGATGTCTCTGCTGATAAGAGCTGGTTGTTGTTCCTGGTGACAATGATCGAGGGGGACAAGGCACAGGATCACTGTGGGCTCCTGCAGTAGTGTGCAGAAATGGGGATATGACCTGGTTTCTTTATCATGGCTAGATGTGCCCTCACTTCTTCTGCTTGCTGCAGACGTGCATGTCCTTGCAGCTTCTGTTGCCATCTCCATAATCCTCTCCTGACCTTTTTCAGATGTTGCCTTGGAGGCTTGCAGCCCCAAGGGCTGGGGGACACAGGTTGTGTGAGCCGGTTGTGGAGGACATGCTGCAAGGGCATGGCTCACAGGACAGCCCAACACCGAGTCCAGCTGCAGCACCCACCAGCTTTGTGGGTCTGCATGCCAGAGGGTTGTCCCCATTGCTTGCAGCTCCCCCAGCACTGCAGAGCATGTGAAAAGCCTGCTCTGGGACCTTGATTCTTTTGGCCTCCTAAGGTGGCCATCCTGAAGTCTAACCCGAGTGCTATGGATAAGAACTGAAGAATGACCAGGGCAGGACTTCTGGGGATGGCCAGAAGGGATGCATGGCTCAATGTGCACAAGGGAGGTCGGCAAGGACACCAGGCTCCCCTTTGCAGTGGGACATCCTCGTCCCTCTCTGACCATGTTGCCTCCTCGCTTCTGCCTCTCTTTCCTTCACTGGTGCCATCTCATATCCTTCGCTCCCCTGTCGACCTCCTGCCCCGTGGTGGGTGCTGTAGGTAGCTGCACAGGGGCTCTGGTTACTGAGGTCTTCCTTAACACTCAGCTTTGTACTTCTGTTGCAAACTTGCGAGTGAAAATTGAGGTTTAGTTAAAAAATTATTTACTGTGCTCTACTGAGACTGAAAAATATAAACAGAGTTAACATAAGTGTTGGGCTGCATGTTTTAGGGCTTCAGTGATTTATCTATCAATTATGTCATTGTGAACTGAAGGTGAAGTTACGAACTGAGCCTCTGTTGGTACTTCTGCTTGGATTTATTTTAGCAAGAGAGAAGGGTACAGTTAGCAGAAATGTCCTACCTGAAGGGCTAGGTAACTAGCCTTTGCAACTGCATAAGTCTTGGTTTGAGATAGAGCAGCAGTTCCTGTAGCATGTGATCCGAAAGATGGAGAAATATTAAGAATGGAAGTGTGTGTGCGTGTGTGCAGACGTGGACATACACACACATGTGGTTCCTGTAGAAGGTAAATATCAGTTTTGATTATCTGAATATTGATGTAGCGATTTGGAAATCGCTTTCCAAGAGAAGGTGTCTGCACTGTTATATTTACCAGCATAATGAAATCAGACAACCTTTCAATCCATAAATCACAGTACAGTATTTGCCATTACAATTCCTATGGTTGTACTGAGCAAGCAACACTATCCAAACGGTTTTATTAAATCAAAGTAATAAAATCGAAAATCTGTATTGACTCTTCTTTGGCTTTCAGGTTCTCTTACATTTTGGCCTGAGAATATATTTTGTTTGTTTTTCAGACTCCATTTTATTTACTTGAGTTACTTTATTTCTCAGATTGGAGGCCGTCTGTTAAATTGCAGTAACCTTTTCCTGTAAAGCTCGGGACATTCTCCTTGGTGTTTACTGGCTGCAGCGTAACACACATCTTCTAATCATCTTTGCTGTTGTACTGTTTGAGAATTTGAAGCGCAGAGTGGATCTAAGCAGGCCACAGGAATTTGTGGCTTCAAGGCGATGATAAGAAATTTCTTAATGGTTTAGTAAATGACAACATGCCTTTAAAGTTGGTTTTCAGTCATCTCAAGATGCGTTATTGCTTAAGAATGGCTTCAGTGTAATATTCTTTCCTTCTAGAAGACAAAATGTGAAAGGATTTGTACATGGGAGTGACTACAGACAGAAAAGTGGAGTATTTTTCTTCAAGAGCCTTAAACATTGTCCTTAATATATTTTCATTCCACACAAACTCAGCTCCTGCAATTTTAGCTGAGAGCAGTTTTGCAGATCGTACTGTGGAGGTGCCCTAGGACTCCACTACTGGTCAGTCACTTCCTTTGGGCCTTCAATCCAGCTGAGACCTTCACATTCAGACTGTGGAGAGCCTGTGGAGGTCTGTAAAAGAGAGTGTGTGTCTGCCCAAGGACACCTGTTTGCATGACCTGCCTTTCTGTGGTAAGATTAAGACATCCCAGTTCTTCTCCAGCTTTCAAAGTTATGGAAATAGATCACTTCTCAGTTGTGGTCAGAGGAATTTTTCATCTATCTTTGGCAACTGTTTTAGAAAGACAGTAGACCTCTCTCAATGAGTCTTATTTTTGCAAGCTAAGGGCGCTGCACGGCAGCTCTTTATTGGCGCTGTTTTCTGTATCTTTCCTAACAAACTCAGTTTTCCAGTCCCTCTACTCCAGGTGTTCTCTGTAGCTTCGTTCATCTTATCCCTGGTGTCAGCAGCTTTAGGATTTTCTCCTTCATTCTCATCTTCTTTTTTTTTTCTGTCTTTGCTTTGTTTTGTTTTGTTTTTAATGCCCAGAGCTATCTCTGTGTTGTACCCTGCACCATCTCCACCTTTTGCAGCAGTACCATGTATGTCCCCAGAACTGGGTTACCCTGCCAGTGCCAGCTCTCCATGTGCTGCTACCACTTCCTTCCATTGCAGCTACTCCTAGGAACAGATCATGAAGCGAGTCAATGTAGTGGCCTCTCTTGAGAGGATGTGCAAAGGATAAGATGAATGGTGGTGTTCTGATAGAAGGCATTTGGTGACTGCTATCAAGTGGTCCTTTGATCTGGAGACAACCCAGAGGCCCTTGCAGTTCTGCAATACAGATGTCAGTAGCTCTGCATCCTACCCTCCTTCTCTCTCTTTTTGCCCCTTGCTTCAGTTTTTTGGGGCATCTGGTCTCCACAGGGTTGATGTCCAAGCTGCTTGCAAAGGTATCTGCATTACTGGCATTGATCCAACACAGCTCTCTGAAGCTGTTGCACCAAAATCCCACCAAGTTGAACGTAGGGCTTCACAATCTAGAGGACCTAATATTAAGTCTAAATACATTTTTCCATAAGGACCAGCATTAGACTTCCAAGGCACCTGAGGAGAAAGCAGCCATGCCTATGTGCACAAATCCAAAGCCAACATTTAATTACTACTTATAGCTGTATTTTTAAGGAAGGGTGTTCCAGTGATCTCGGATCATCTGAAAAACAATGTGGCAACCCGATCTTTTAAATATACTGAACAGCACTCGTGTTCAGACACTTTTGTTCCCTCATCAGCGTGGTGATTGTCTCTGGCTTAAAAATAGATCCTTTTTTCTTATTTATCCCCAAAATTTACTTTCTGATGAAACCATGCCTATCACATGTTTAAAACAGATTTGCTTTGCTATGCTTATGGAGGAAGGTAAAGGAAGTGATAAATCTCTGAAAACAGTATGATAAAATAAGTCCTCTCTAACTAAAGATACTGAGCCTCTTACTCCTTCAGGGTCTTGATCTGTAGCTGACCCTGCTGTCTGTGAAGCGACTTCTACTGCAGCAGGGCTGGGAGTGTGAGAAGCTGCCCTCTTGTAATCAAACAGGAACCCCAAGGACCGAAGCTGTAGATCACCATATCCAGTGAGTAGCTGGTGCACTGCCTGTCAGCAAGGAAGAGATTTGGGGAACTGTAGAGGGAAAAAAATTGCCAACAAAAAAACCCCCCAAAAACCTGGAAAAAAATCTGCCATGTTTGAAAAAAAACAACAACAAACCCAAACCCCCAAACTTTAGGGCTTTGAGAATTTATTACTTTCCTTTTCTTGCTCCCAGTAATCTAAAGAAAATCCATCATCCACCCTCCCTGTTTTTGAAACAGGAAATATTTTATGGTTAGTTGTTTCCCTCTCTTAGCATCCAATCGATAACAGGATCAAACTGCCGACTATATGTTCATCCCTTTCCTCCCCGCGTCACTGCTTTTTGGAGCTAGAGAATAATTAACTGCAGATCACGATGATGTGGCTGCTGTAACCTAATGTTTCTGTCACACCGATACCCTACTGACGGACAGACGATTGTTGAGCTTTCTGTTGTAGACACGGTGTAGCACATTGAGGCGGGCACTGAGCATCTCATCTGGCTCCACTGCGGCATCAGGCCTCTGCTGGCTGTGGTTCAGAAGGGGCAATTAGCGCTATTT
>NW_010318715.1:0-15418 GCF_000700745.2 Antrostomus carolinensis | reverse complement strand
AACCGCTCCAACAGTGGCCTCAGGATGCAAAGCGGCTGCTTTCTGCTTGCGTTCCTCCCCATTCTACTGCAGACGGGCTTCAGCTAAAATAAAATCAGTATTCCACGAACCTTTGAAGTGCATTCATCTTCTGAGTCACTTCCCTGTCACCCGATGGGCAGTGTGATACTGAGGGATGTCATTCTAGCGTCACACAGGCGCGCTCAGACTTTCATCTTGTGGTGGCCGTTCCACCTCCCACATCATTTCCCATATGAGTGACAGCTTCGCCTTTCCTGAACAACATCTTCCTTTCTTCTGGCATTTTCCAAGATAGTGGAAGGACAAGCTAGGACCAGTAGAAACACACAGACACTACATTAGCTGCCTCTCCTGGCTTCTGAATGTCCACCTATGCTTTCTTCTGTCTGCAGATTATTTGTATCTTAGTGGAAGGATCTGGAAGCAGTGCCATCAAAACAGGTTGCCTTCTCTCCTATCTTCTTTGATGGCCACTACGCAGCAACGAAGTGCAGCCTCTCTGGGCAAGGTGGCATGCACACCGGTGCTGCTCCATGTGTGTCACATGAACTGCTAATTGTCGGGAATCACGTTCTTCAGAAGTTTGTGTTTTTGCATCATACTATTTAAGAAAATGTCATCCTGGTGCTCTCAGTTCTCTTTCTGTACCTGAAATAATTTGTGACAAGCAAAAAAAACCCCCCAAAACCCCAAGCGCTTTTTGAATGAAGTTACCCACAGGTCTACTTTCTTCTTGAATCAGTCCAGAGACTTTAATTTGATAATGTTGAGATTTTTACCCACTGAACAATATAATTCTTTTGGTTTTAATTAAAGAATTTTTTTCCTTTGCACTAGAATGATGCTAAACTGGTTTCACTAAATCTTCTTACGTTCTAAGTAGCAGTGACCCAGATAAACACATTTAAAAATGCAACTACTGAAACTACAGTATGTTGCCTTTGATGCAGCAAGAGAAAGACTAAAATAATTCTATAAATTTACAAGGGTAGCGTGTACTATCCTATCTTTAAAAGCAGATTCATAGACCAGTTTAATTTTTTTAGATTACACGTACAAATCTGCGTGAAAAAAAAAAGTGTTACTTATTTCGGAGTTAGATGCTTGAAAGTTACAGAGAGGCCCATGAAAAAAATTTTGTGCACGTCCTTTTGCAGCATAACAAGGCCTTTTGAAAAAAGAGGGGATAACTGTGTATTTAAGAATGCATTGAAACGTAGCCACACAGAGTCAGGAGAAGATAGGCAACCAGGAGGAGAAGGCTGCATTTCTGTTCTCCTTGGTGCCTGAGTTTGCAGCTTCAGTGACTTCTTAATGTAAAGACTGGGTTCTAGTCCCAGCCAACCCACTCAGTGCCCACAGGCCACCTAAAGCCAAGGCTTGGAGGAGATACTCATCCTTCTCCACTGACTGTATCAAGGATGTAGATGTTGCTAAAGAGCATTGTTAAACCCTTGTTAAACCATATTTAGGTAAACCCTTTCTAGGGCCACAAAAATTGTGGTTAAGGGGGTGCTGCCCGTTGTTCCAGGTGCACATTTTGTGTGTCTTTGTGTGTACAGGCAATGCCCAGGATGCTCAGGTAATGAGTTTACTCTGCCATGGGAGAGTGCTTGCTCCTGCAACCTCGTTAAGCTCTGGTTGCGCCATAATCACAGAATCACAGAATGTCAGGGATTGGAAGGGACCTCAATAGATCATCTAGTCCAATCAGTCCAATCCCCCTGCCGGAGCAGGAACCTAAATGAGATCACATAGAAAGGCGTCCAGGCAGGTCTTGAATGTCTCCAGAGAAGAAGACTCCACAACCTCCCTGGGCAGCCCGTTTCAGTGCTCTGTTACCCTCACCGCTCCTACTACTACTCCTATAACTACTGGTCCTCTGAGAGCAAGTGCTTTGGCCAAACTTCTCTTCCCGGTAACTATTGCCCAAGTCCTGGCCACCACGGAAGAAATGGCCAGCATCAGCATTCAGCCCGGCGTTGAGCAGCCGTGAGCACCCATGCCGGTGGCTGCTGGCTGGGAAGTGTTGGGCCCAGGTGGGGCGGTCTGTGGGGCATCCCTTGCACCCAATAACTTGCCCAAACATGGACCTTTCCGTTCCTTTTGGTTTTGCAGGATTTTTAGACGTCGGCATGAGCTGTGCTTACACAAAGAAGAAATATATGCTATCAGGAACAATCGGATAATAAACAACCTTTAATTAGCGCTGAAGACGCAAAGGGACCTAATCCCTCAGTGCCTGTTGAGACAGCTAAACACAAAGAGCCGGCCTCCATCACCCTGTTGTCAGCACCCACAGCACTGTTCCCAGTGCTGCTGCCGCCGGGTCGGTCACTTTGGTGCCCCTGGGCTGCTCCCCTTCCCACCTCTTGGCCTCTGCCAGCCCCCACTGGTGGCCGGGCCTGGCCAAAGCTGTGTCCCAGACCAGGGGCCAAATTGTCCTCAATCACTGTCAGGACAGGGCAGGGTTTACCAGACGTTCATCGTACTGGGTGACTTTGGGATCTTTGGCAATCGACCCCACCTTTAATTAATTTTTGGTAGCAACGTGCTCTCCTACTTACTCTGGTTAGCATTAAGCTATAAAATTGCTAATGTCAGACAAAAAGTCAGTGGAGTCGATTGATTTTCCATGCTTTTGCAGCACGCTGCTGCACCATATCCACTGGACGTGGAGGACACCTTGGGGTGGCAAGATGGGTCCGCGCTGGGGCCCTGCTCCCCACTGCATTAATTTTTGGTAGCAACGTGCTCTCCTACTTACTCTGGTTAGCATTAAGCTATAAAATTGCTAATGTCAGACAAAAAGTCAGTGGAGTCGATTGATTTTCCATGCTTTTGCAGCACGCTGCTGCACCATATCCACTGGACGTGGAGGACACCTTGGGGTGGCAAGATGGGTCCGCGCTGGGGCCCTGCTCCCCACTGCCACGTACTCCATGAAGCCGTAGGTGCCAACACTGACTTTGGCAGCAGGGTCCAGCCAAGGGCTGGTTCTCAAGCAGGGGCAAGCGCTGCACCCAGCAGGCTGCAGCTAGCTGCTGTCTCTTGAGACTGCTGGAGTTAGCCTGCGTGAAGTGTTTCGTCAGCAGTGCACCACGTGGAGATCAGTTGTACAAGGCAGCCAAGGAAATGCAGGTTGGTCATTGCAGCCTGACCCATTGCACAAATTGTGGATGCTGAGTTTTGGGTGGCTCCGGCACCCTCTCGGTGCGGAGCACATCTAGGCAGAGAGCTTGACTCCTGGTTTGTGGTCACTCACGCCTGCCATGGTGGCCACCCTTCCCGGTGCAGCTGTGGCCAGCAGGTACCTAGTTGGTTTCTCAAACTATGGGTCACGACACTTTTTTAGGGAAGATTCAGTTGGGATTGCAAAGTGTTTGTGCTCGCTAGGGGACAGCTGTCTCCTCTGGTTTGATTTGTGCTGTTCAGATGTTTATCCAGCTCAGCCACCAGTTTGGCACACGAATGCATCCACTAACATGCAGTAAAACCAGAGGTTTTCTTGGTTGCCAGCTTAGCTCTCTGGGCTTCTTTTGCAACCCCTGTTGCACTGCAGCTTGTTCCTGCTGTGCCTCTCGTCTTGCAGACTCCTCCGATTTCCCTCAGCCGCCATCCTGGGCAAAGACTGGCCAGCAATGGCCCGTGGGAGCCTAGTGGCCTGGCATGTGCTGCTTGGGCACCTTGGAGACCTCCCGTCCCTGCACATGAGGTGCCTGGCCAGGGCAACCCAGCTGGTGCTGTGGGGTTTTTTGGGCTGGTGTGGGGCAGACACACAATTTGGAGGAGCCAAAAGGTTCATCAGCCCCTCTGGCCAGCAGCAGCTTAGCCCCCTGAGCAGGGGGCAAGCGCAGAGACCTGATGCTGACTGCCCCACCAGAGGGATGGTGGAGAGCTTGTGCAGGAGGCAAGGGCTGGGGGCATTCTTCCTCCCTCTTTGCCAACAGCAAGCTCTTAAATGAGCACAGTTGTTTTCTCTAACACCCCAACAAGAAAATGCTGAATATTTTGTACTTCTTGGGTGCTCTTGCTGTTTCTATCTGCAATAAAGGGTATCATTTTTGTAGCTGAGCTTGTCTACCAACACATGTATTTGCCTGAGGCAAGACAAGTGTGTGCCGTTTCTCGCAGGCTATAGGCAGTTTTTATTCCCTGAAATTATTGTGTAGTTAAAACTACTTCCTACTTGTTTTGCTAATCTCCCAAGCTCTGTTGTGCTCCCTTCTGGTTACCATCAGGTACTCGCTGCTGCAGGAGATGCAGTAGTTCAACCTGTCAGTCTCCATCCCTGTTCCTCTGTCCAAACCTGGTGCACCCATATGGAGCCAACGGGAGGGGGTTGTCCACCCCAGGGGTGCAGGGTTTAAGGGCGGGAGCGTGGGGATGGGGAGGGTTGGACAGGCACAGGTGGCACCCCAAGACTGTCTCCATTTCAAGGAGCATACCTGGTGGTGGCCCCATCGTGGTGGGAACAGAGCCCTTGTGCTGGATACTCAGGGGTGAGGGAGAAGAACCACGTGCACTGCCTGTGGCGTTGGGGCAGGCGTGGGGTGGGTGGTGAAAGCCGGTGCCTAAAAGAAGAGAGGACTTGAAACGGTTAAGCCTGTGAGCAGTGATGCTGTGGCAGATCCCCACCCCCAGTACTGTATGAGGAAATGCTTAGCTCCAGCTACATGAGCAGCATGTCAGGAAAATATATCGTCTCCTGAAACGGAATATACACAAAGCGGGAGAGACAAAAGTGCCCTCGGACCCCCTTGCTTGGAGCTGCCTCCCAAAAGGGCTTCGATGGGGCTGACCTTCCCCTCAGCCTGCTCTTGCGCTGCTCCTGTATTTGCATTAGCGTGGGAGACAGGGGAGACAGCCTCTGGTCCTATTCTCCTGTTATTACAAGGATGAGCTAGGACATGGTACAGCCATGGAGGTTTTTATTTGTGAGTTATTTGTTTGGCTTTCCTGAAGGGAGAGCCTGTGAGAAGCATGTTCTTCCCTTAATAGGGCATCACCTTACATTTGCGTGGCAGACAATCTGCTCTGCCTGCGGAGGTGGGCTGAAGAATCGAGAAGATTGACAGCAAAAAAATTCACTGCTGCTGACAGGTATTTTTTTTGTTAGTTTTGTTCTTATTTATTTTTTATTTCCTGTTCTTTGTTGTTGTTGTTGGTAAAGGAACGAAGCTGTGGAGTCAGCTTGCTTTCTTCACAGTCTATGATCTGCGTACTGAAATTTGGTTCTTTGAAGAACCAGCCATGTGAGGAATTAATGCCAGGCTGCAGCCCTGTGTGCCCTTCCACACTGGCATGCAGGATCTCCTACATCCAGAGCTTCATGGCTGTAGAGCAACGTCACCTTATCAGGAGAGCTGAGCCATAGTCACGCTGCAGAGCGTGTTGCTAAACTGCTTCCCAGGGCTGAGCTGAACAGCCAAACACAAAATCTCGCGGTCAGATTTATTGGAGTGGCCTGGTGACGTTCCCCAGAGGACTTACGATCTATGGTGATGGATGACGCTGATCCATTTATGTAGTAGTCTCATCTGGGAAAGATGTAATTGTCGTTCTGCATCCTGCAGTTTCCCTAAGTTTTTCTGCACACGTAATAGCACACATCGCAGTGGAAATTGCTGGTGAAAAATGCTGCAGTAAATATGTCAGGGGCTCTATATCCTACGGCAGTGCATTCCTCTTCTGGAACCACACAGCCATCATTAAGGTAGGGGAGGTGATAATAACAAATTTGGTATGTTGCATTCATCATGGTGTATGTGCTCTCTAAAGGTTTGATGGAAAAGTGTGGGCAGGACCAACCTTGTTTCCTCTTGCAATACATGTCTGAAAAATATGTTCATGTTGACTAGTTCATAGTAGCAGGAAAATACTTACTTTTACTTGCAATAGCGGTGCTATTTTTGCAGCGCTGGTTGCCCTGCCTGCCTTTCCTGAAATATAGCCCTTTTTTCTGAGTGGTCAGAGTCTGGATCCCTGATGACAAAGAGCATTATTACTTTGTTGTGTAGTCTGGGCATAGTTTGGAATAGTCTCATCTCCGTGCAGTACGAGCAGTGTGTCGGTCGTAGCTGGAATACCCCGTTGGAGAAGACTCCTCTGAACTGGCTGGATGGTCTCTGTTCATCTAGTGTCAAATTAGTAAAATTTGGACATTAACATTCACACTTAGACAGACTCTAGGTGCTCTGGCAGCGGAGAGACATGGTAGACCTTGATGAAACGTGAGGAAAAGGCACATTGGAGGAATGCATCCACAGGTAGTGGCCAGCAGCTAGACTGAGTGGGAAGCTCAGCAGCTCCATGCCACCTTGGTGAGCGGGTGCATGTGTGTGTGCCCACCCGTCCCCACGATGCAGTGGTAACTGCAATCCAAGCTGAGATCTGTGCTTTGTGCTAATCATATGCCAGTGATCGCCACCCAGGAGACCTCATGGTCAAATGTATGAGGCAAAATGCACTAGAGAATAAGTACTTGCATGTGTATGCAGGGCATTTGTAGGTGTTATAGGTAACCTGGACCAGTTAACTGAACAGCAGTAACCTCAGTGCCACCAAGATGCCTCAAGAAAGACTTTCAGTATTTTCTGTTATTTACATATTATTTGTGGTCAGGGGCATCTGTGTTTCACAGTTCAACACAGTGGCTTCTAGGATGGTAAATTGGACTTTGAGGGTGAAAACATGTTGAAAAATTATCAGATCTTCTCGTTATATCCATCAGCACCATAATTCTGCATCTCACGCTGGTGTTAACGTGAATTCAGTCAGAAGGCTGACATCTCGTGCATCACAGCATGATGGAGAGGAGAGGTCATTGCTCTCCAAGTCCAACCAGGAAACGATACAGACACTGGGGTGAAAGCGAGTGTGTAAAAGGATGCAAAATTCAAAGGAAAAATGCTGCAGTATTCATCACATCATGAAATGAATCCTATATTTTTCTGTCTCTTTTAAACAAAATCCTTACAGCTGCTCACTAATTTTGCAAGGATTAAAATAAAGGGCTATTTCTGTTTGAAAACTTTTCCATCCACACATTTTTAGACAGGGTAGTGCAAGAGTAGGGTATATTTGAAATGTGCTGAGGATTAGCACCATCATGTAGCTTGATGAAATGTTGGGCTTGGTTTATCAAGTGATGGGGTGGAGGAGAGGAAGAGTCAGTCTAGTAAATCTGAAGCTATGAACATAACATTTGATCTTGAAGTGGCAAGCTGAAGGAGCATTTGGTTACTTACACCAGTGAGGAAGGATGAAGTGTTAAATATCCACGTTTTTCACTGGAGGAAGGAAGACTCCTCTACCCTTTTGCTCCCCAAGCAGCACCTCAGTGCTCCCGCGCCTTCATATCTACTCGTGCTGTCACGTGAGACCCTGTCCCACAAGAGAAGAGAAGCTGGTAACTCCATTTTAGGTCTCCAGGTCTTTGCCCACCCCTAAATCTTGTCATTTGGGACAATATCTGTGCTGCTGAGAGCTGTCAGAGCTACAGGTGAGAGATGGGGTTTGCCCTTTTAGTCCATGGCACCGTGGCAAGCTGCGTGGCACGAGTGCATGTAGTTAATCACCTACACATCCTTACCTGTGGTCTTAGATAGGAGCGTTTGTACCTTGCCAAAAAGGATCTGCGAGCTGTAAGGTTCATTTTTTCACTTGGTTTTGCTTTTCTTTTGGTTATTTATTTATTTAAGCCATACTGTGTATTAGGATGATGAGAGGTTACGTGAAAATTTTGCTTTCAGTTGCTTTAAGATGGGCTACAGCAGTTTTGGGATTTGCTATTCTAACCCCTGTGGCTTTAAAAGACATTCAGACTGGTTTCTGCTTGTTCTTACTCTCTGTCTCAAGAAGGTCTCGAAGCAAGACAGGCTAAGGGGAGTCACCTCAATGGTGCTGAGGTTTAGCCCTGTTCTCATCTCGCCTGCATCTGGAAGTGTTTTTTAACTGAAGCTGGTGTGCTGTAAGGAGGGGATGGGAAACGGTTTGCAGCACATCTGAAGGACTGGGGCTCTTGTGGCACGTGTGGTGCTGCTGGCACCTCATTTTGTTTATGGGTTTTAAGCTGGTGAAGATGGTTTACCGCTTGAGGGGTACTTTGGCATGCTTTGCTTGTGTGGCTGGTCGCAAGACAGCTGAAGCCGCGTTGGTGTAATGGGGCAAAGTCAGATGTTTTGCCTGCAAAAGTGCCGTAGCAGCTTGAAAACTGATTTTAACTTTACCTCACTAAGCTGTCAGCTGAGACTTGATAACGGGTCCGTGAGAGGACCCTGTCCTTCATAGCCAGAAGCGAGAAGAGATGGGCAATGGACGGCAGCCTTTGCCACACCAATACCAATTCTCATCTGGATATCAGAAAAGATCAAATGAATGTAGTAAAAATATCTGAGCCTGGGATCAGTGGAGAGGGTCAGGAACAAAATAGCGAGCTGAGTGCCTCTGAGCAGAGAACAAGCCTCTGCCGGGGAACTAATGAGGCTTTGAAGTTGTTCCACTGACATCAAACTTGGAAATCCTTTGTAAGAACTGAGATGCTTTAAGAACTGCTTAATAAAGCACTTGACTGAGAAAGGAGCAAATATTTTATCAGGCCGACACCGAGTGCTTTTTGTTTCAGGTTTTGGGGGAAGCGGGGCTGGCAGTTACGTTTATTTGGTATTCTTTTCCTCTTGTTATCATTGGTGTATCAATTGCTGGGAAAACAAAATGCATGGGTTTGAAAATTTACTGTAAAGTAAGGGCTCTCTTGTTTGTTTTGTTTAGCTCTGTGTTCTCAAAACAGCTCATTTTTCTTTGCTTTGCTGGCGAATATAATGTTTTGATTGAAAATGATACTAAATAATCAGTTAAATGGGATATTTAATGACAGGGAAAATTGTTTAAAATATTTTTTTCCCATAGGAAAATCATGCACTTTACTTTTCAAGCCTAAAGCATCTTTTATTGCTCGTGTGAGTCTACATTCTTCCTACAATATCACTCCAAAAGTGGTGCACCACGTGTGTGAAAACCGAGGAGGTCAAGATGCGGTAAATCTCAAGAGCTCTGGTGCCAGAGATAACCCTAAAGTAAGTCCAGTTTTTCCCTGGACTTACCATTTTAATTTAGACCTTCTTAGACTCCCGCTCTCTGCTGGTTTACCATCCCTGTGGGAAGCTGACCTACTATATGAGAAGCAAGCCTAGTAGATGTGGGGAGAGCAGTGGATAGTGTCTACTTGGATTTCAGTAAGGCCTTTGACACTGTCTCCTCTAAGATCCTTGTAGACAAGCTGTTGTTTTATGGGCTGGATGAGGAGACAGCAAGGTGGATTGAAAACTGGCTGCACAGCCAGGCCCAGAAGGTGGTGATCAGTGGCACAAAGTCAAGCTGGAGGTCAGTGACTGGTGGTGTACCTCAGGGGTCAATACTGGGTCTAATCCTGTTTAACATCTTCATCTGGATGATGGGGCAAAGCATACCCTCAGCAAGTTTGCAGATGACACCAGACCAGCAGGAGTGGCCAATACACCAGAGGGTTGTGCTGCCATCCAGGGCAACCTCAACAGGTGGGAGAAATGGGCGGACAGGAACCTCATGAAGTTCAAAAAGAGGAAGTGCAAAGTCCTGCACCTGGGGACAACTCCAGTCACCAGTATGTGCTGGGGGCTGCCCAGCTGGAAAGGACCTATGCACAAAGGGACCTGGTGGGCACCAAGTTGACCATGAGCCAGCAATGTGCTCTTGCCACAAAGAAGGTTAATGGTGCCCTGGTCTGTGTGAGGAGTGTTGGCAGCAGGTTGAGGGAGGTGATCCTTCCTATCCCCTCAGCACTGGTGAGGCCACACCTGGAGTGCTGGGTCCAGCTCTGTGCTGGTACAAGACAGACGTGGACATACTGAAAAAGGTCCAAGGAAGGGCCACAAAGATGGTGGAATGGAGCATCTCTCCTATGAGGACAGGCTGAAAGAGCCATGACTGTTCAGCCTGGAAAAGAGGGGGGATCTCATCAATGTATAGAAATATCTGAGGGGAGGGTGCAAAGAGGACAGAGCCAGGCTCTGTGCAGTGGTGCCCAGTGACAGGACCAGAGGCAATGAGCACAAACTGAAACACAAGTGGTTCTGTCTGAACATCAGGAATTGCTGACCTTCAGAGGGAACCTGAACATCTCACCACTGTGAGAGTGACTGAGCACTGGCACAGGCTGCCCAGAGAGGTTGTGGAGTCTCCATCCTTGGAGATATTCAAAAGCCATGGTCCAGGGCGGCTGTCTCTAGGTGGCCCTGCCTGAGCAGGGGGGTTGGACGAGATGACCTCCTGAGATCCCTTCCAACCTCAACCCATCTGTGATTCAGAGCAACCATAAGTGCACGATGGGACTGACAGACCGGGATGGGGGTGCAGCAGAACTTTCCCAGGAGCAAGAATCCCTTGAGTTTGGGTTTTGGGGAGCTGCCCTAAGGCCTCACAGGCCACACCTCCCCACCGCAGGCACTCAGGGCAGGGATGTGATTACTGGGTCCCCAACACAGCCATCCCAACACACTGCTCCAGCCACCAACATCCCCATCCCAAGGCATTGCATCATGCTCCAGGAGGAGACGCCTGCACGCTGCCGAGGGAAAGCTGATTTAAACAGATATTTCTGCACTTGCAAAAGTGGTAACTCATTTTCCATGTTTGAACAGAAATTTGGAGTGCAAAAGCTGCAACAAGTTGGAAGAGCCTCCTGGGTTGAAGAACGTCACCAAACTGGGTGACACGTGACTCAGCAGTAATTATGGCTGGCAAATTTATATTTGTCCTTCACATGTCAGGTTTAATACATCAGATTTCCGTGCACTGTCTTTGCCTTGGAGTGCATGTTCAGCTTGCAGCAGGCTAAGCAAGCTGCTGCTGTTCAGGCATTTCTGTCCTATGCCAGGGAAAAAATAAACCACTGTTAGAAAGGTTCTCTTTCTGGAAACTTGCTGCAAGGTTCCTCCAAGCGTGACGGTTTAGAGACCCCAAGAACTGGGATGTGCTGCCATGAGAAACTTGAGCATTTGGGAATAGAAAGATCAATCTCAAATAATTTCCAAGTAGCACTGTTTTTATAGTGCCTGCTTATATGTTATACTATGTACTGCACAAGTGGCGGTGCTTTTGAAAGTAGGAGACCTTCAGAAAAGCGTTATATTCAGTTATTGGAATAATTTGTGAATGGAGCAGAGGAAGGGGAAAGGCAGCTGGCAGTACGGTGGTGTGTGCTGTCTCCCTTTTGCTTAGGGTATGTCACAGTTTCCGCTGCAGATGTAGGGGGTTTTTGTGAGGCTTTCAAACTGGGTATAAACATTCACTACAGGTTGAAATTTGTCAGGCAAATGCTCTATTCCTTCCCCAGCATTTATTGTCTGTCTTGTATATGTTGGCCTTGGGACTAAAGACACTGGTTTCAGGTCTGTGACAGGATTTTTTTTTTTCAATTGTTCTGATTTGTTTTTAAATGAGAAGAAAGTGAGTTCTCTCCTCCCTGGAATGGATTGCTAACTACAGCCTGTTGACAACAGCAATATAGTTGGCAAATATATGACCCTACGGTGGCTCCTTGCAGGTGATTAGCCTGTGCAGTAGGCAGGCCCCCATGGCATTTCTCAGCTGAACTATTTAAAAGACTGAAGTATGATCAGCCAGTCAAGCTGCTGCATTTGGGAATGATGGTGCTGTGTGCCAAAGCAATGTATAGATATTGTCCATGTCCCATCTGTAATGTGCCGTTCTGCACTGCCGTGATGATTTCCTTTCCCTCTCATTGCCCCGGGGCTTAACAGCCTGGGTGGGAGCCTTGACACAAGTAGGTTCACCTCCCAGAAGGATCCATAACGCAGCGGTGGAAAATATGAGAGGACCTGTTGCTTGAGCTGCACTGGAGCCTTATTATTCCTCCGGTGTCTTCTGAAGTTGTCTGATGAGATACTTTTATTTTAACTGCTCCAAAGCGTTGTCCAGCTCCTCCTCCACAACATAGCTTCCGTAGAGCACGAAGAAACGCGGAGCAGCGTGTAGGTGCATGGTGAGTGTGTGTGTGGTGGTGGTTTTTACCTGGCTGGCAGACAGACACCACACAGCCTGCTCGCTCACCCTCCCCTGATGGCATGAGGGAGAGAATCAGAAGAGTAAAAGTGAGAAAACTCATGATTTGAGATAAAAACAATTAAATAATTGAAATAAAATAGTAATGACAATAATCGTAAAAGTGGAATATACAAATGAATGGTGCACAGTGCAGTTGCTCACTGCTCGCTGATCGATGCCCAGCTCGTTCCCCAGCTAGTGATCTCAGAGCAGAGACAATCCCAAAACCACAACCCCAGAAGAGAGAGAGAGAGAGAGAGAGAGCGCCCCAGCAAACTAACTTTCTAGCCCGCTGTCATTTATATACTGAACATGACGTTATATGATATGGAATATTCCACTGTGTTTGCTAATTTACTACACTCCCCCCCAGTTTCTTCTGCACCTGCAGACCAGCAAAACATGGAAAGCTGGAAAGTCCTTGATTTTCCAGCAACAACTAAAAACATCAGTATATTATCAATGTTCTTCTCATACCAAATCCCATGTTGAAACCAAAACACAGCTATTCTAGCTACTAAGAAGAAAATTAGCTCTATCCTAGCAAAACCAGGACAGCAGGGGACATTGTGCAGAGGGATGGGGAGTAAAGGCTGTGGGTGTAGCTTTCATATGAGTGGGGATACCCCAGCGTAGCCGTCCCTCCTCTCCCTGGCAGGTACCACAATGAATCATGCCCATCTTTCCAATGTCTTGCTCGCCTTGCCCTCAGTCACTTTTGCGTGGTGCCTCCTAAATCTTAGCAGGGAGTTGCCGGGTATTTGAGCCAAGGCAGTGAGGGGGAGAGGGTAGGTCTAAACTGGGATGTTTCCTTGGTGCCCCTCAGAAGGGACAGAGAAGTGTGTCCCCAGCAGTTCCCCGTTGGTCCTCACCAAGCCCCTTTCAAGAGGTGATGGGACTGTGTTTGGGGTCTGTCCGTGAGCCAACAGAAGGGCTGGTTGCCTAAACAGATGTCCTATGGGTCTCCTCTGCTCTGCCTGCCCTGTGCCTCAGAGGGCGGTCACCGTGAGCCCTCCTGCAGGAAGAAAGGGGACAGGTCCCACCAGCCCTCCTGGTGCCTCTGCACCCAGACGAGCTGTGTAGGATATGAAACGCAGCACCAGGAATGGTGAAACACAAGGGAGATGGCTAGTTCACCCTTAGCTGCGAGTTGGTTACTCTGCCCTTTGGTGCTTGAAGATCACACTACTAAAAGGGTGTGCAGGATGGACAGGGTTGTCAACCCCAGGTGCCTGAATATGTGAATCAGTGAGAAATGAGAGGGGCAAACGCTGCTGAAATCATCTGTGGTTTGCAGGTGTGGGAGAGCCAACCTGCATGTTATTTGCGTGTTAATAGTTCCATGTATTTGGTATACGAAAGCTCACTTTATTCAAGAACATTTTTTCTGTTCTAGCAAGAAGACACCAATAACAGTATGGTAAAGCCTTTCTCTGTGTATGGCTCAAACTATACAAAACAAAAACTGCGGGATGGAAGATGATTTATAGTTTGTTGGTCTGTGCCAATATGTGTCCTCGTTGGCCAGTTGCCTATTTACTGCAGAAGGATGCAGAAAGATGTGTGGGACTGCTGAGGATGGGCAGGCCCAAGGCTTGAGCTCTTTCAGAAACCCACATCTCTGCAGGGCACAGGTTGGGCACATGGTTCTGTGGTGTGTTGAGGGCGATGGGGTGTGCTGCCATGCTGTGGCAGGACCAGCCCAAGGAGGACTGGGGTGTGCAGGACCTGGCATGGGGCTCTGCTCGGCTGTGTGCCCCCAGGGGTGCTCAGCATGTCAGCCTCCCTCCCGAAGGGTGGTGGGGCGTCCCCATCGGGGATGCTGTCACCACGGCCTTTGTTAATGGGCTTCTGCAGAGCTGAAATCAAACATGTGGCTTCTGGCAGGAGGATCAGTGACAGCACAAGCAGTGAGTTTTGGCAAAACATTGAAGTCCAAATCCGTGCATCGTTTTCTCCCTGAGCTCTTCCCTTAAGTCAAGATTTCTAATTTTGTTTTGTGTTCAAAACTGTTTGGGAACTGAAGGGAACCCAGATTTTTCCAGGAGGTACTAAGCAGGGCACCCATCCCACAGAGGGAGCATCCGAGACCCTTCCCCTGGGTGTGCACAGTATGATTTGAATTTTGTGTCGCTAGTGAGGTACAAGCTGCGGTAGGGACGAGCAGGCGAAGCACAGGGATAGCCGTGTACTGTGCAGAGCTGCAGTCCCACAGGAAGGCACACAACAGCCCTGGGAAAAGCCTGTGGCACCGCCATCAGCGGGAGATAAAAAAAATAAGCTAGTTATCGCCACCCCTTTCATGGCATTTCTGTAGAGCTAACACACCATTTCCTGTGCAGTTACACACATCATTGCGTAGTGCCATGAACTTAACTCTTATCAGCACCCCGGTGGGAAAGCCTGGGTTATTTACAATAGGGCTCTTTTCAGTGTTGCAAGCTCCTTTTCAATTAAAACAAACAGTAAATTAAATATTAAATAGATTTTTTAGTGAAATTAATTGATTTTCCAGCACTGAGGTGTGGTAGACAGAGGAAACCTAAGGCATTTTCACTGAATTGTATTACCCTCATTTGTGTGTATTACGTACATGAAACTTGTTTTAAAAACTGACTAACTCTGAATGCTTTATGTGCAGTGAGGCAGCAATCTTAAAAATAAAATCAAATCAAACCTAGCACATAATTCAGGGTGATTTTTATTGAAGGAGAAATATAGTATAGCTATCACTGTTAATACCAACATTGAAAATTTACTTTAGTTTAAGTCATCTCCATATTAATTTATGGTTTTGTGCTGTGTGCTTGGTGTACGTAACATAAAAAAGGAGTCCAGGAACTACAAAACACCTCTTTGGACAACTTCAAACTGTCTGTTGATCCCAGATCTTTAAACATTTCCTCTTTTGAAGCTTGGGGACTTGGATCCTTTTCACTCTGTCTGCTTACTGACCTTGATAATAGGTGTTTAGTGTAATACATGTTTAGCAGCCCTGGGATTCCTCCTGGGTGAAACCAAAAATTGCTGTACAGGGTGCCATGGGCAGTTATGCTGTACCTGGCAGCCAGCTACTGCCAAGCTGCAGACTGTGGGCAGGATTCTGAAGTGTTTTAAAGTGTCTATTTATTTATTTATTTATTTATTTCTGTAGCAATCACATGCTCAAAATGTAGGTGCACTGGAAATACAGAAAGGCATGCTTCCACCTAGGAAAGGTGAGGAGGGGAAAAAAACTACCCCTAAACCCATAAACCTGGGTGTGGTGGTTTTGGTGAATTCACCCTTTTGC
>NW_010318714.1:0-232 GCF_000700745.2 Antrostomus carolinensis | reverse complement strand
CTGTAGGTGCGGGGCTTTATAGGGGTTTGGCTCTGAAGGTATTTGGCTCTATAGGTGCTGGGCTCTATAGGGGTTTGGGGTCTATAGGTGTTTGGCTCTGAAGGTATTTGGTTCTATAAGTGTTGGGCTCTACAGGGGTTTGGCTCTTATAGGGATTTGTTTGGCTCTGTAGGTGCTGGGCTTTATAGGGGTTTGGCTCTGAAGGTATTTGGCTCTATAGGTGCTGGGCTCT
>NW_010318713.1:11554-18929 GCF_000700745.2 Antrostomus carolinensis | reverse complement strand
TTTTTTTTTCAGTCTGCTGCTTTGAAAACTAGAATTTATTTGCAGTAAGAATATCAATAAATTAAAGAATACAGGTGGTGCCAGTGTAACCATGTGCTAGCACCACCCTTAGTTCTAAAGACAAATGTGTGGGGTTTTTTAAAGACCTGTCTGTTATGGCATAATTTCCTCTTCCAGTTTGCACTACTTAATTATTGAATCTGTCTCCTTTACAGCATGGGATTAGTCTTTAGAAGCTTAAGAGAAAGTTACAGAGTCAAAGTTTGATGTAGGCAAACTAGACATTGTCTATCTCTCTGTTTTCAAAGTTCTTAGCTAGTACGAAGCAATGTAACTTAGTAATTGTCACTGATTCATACCAATTAAAAACCTGAGCCCATTTTTTTCAGTGCCTCATAAATATGCATTATTACAGTGTAAGTTATTTCTTCTCTTGCTAAAAATGTATCTCAGAGAATGAAAACATTATTCTTGTTATAGTCTTTTGATACGTCACTCATTTTTCCTTTTGACTAAAGACAATCTGTTCATACTTTTGGAATGTTCTTTTTTAGAAAGTAGGTGGAGAACTGAACTGAGGAAAATCCTGCTTTTGCTGTCTAATGTGTGAACAATATACACATTCTCTACATTTTTGTATCTTTGATAAATTAATGATGTCAAATTTAACTCATGATTCAAGCCAAAGCACTGGAAAAATGCAATAATAATTTTTAAAGGAGTATATTTTCTATCTGTTGTATCTGATTTAAAAATATGCATAGATCTAAAATTAAGATTTATGATGTTCTTACCTATCAGATTAAGATGGATTCTCTTGTTTATTAAAGCTTAAGTGCATAGCTGAGTCTTATTGTAGTGTGAAGATGATATGTTGGCTCCCATCCCTTAAGGTGTGTGGTTGATTTATGTGACCTTTTTTGATATATGGCAAGGTATATACTGGAGTACACACAACTGTAATCTTCTTTCCTCTAGTAAAAACTGTATCCCGTATAGTGGTATAAAAATAGTACATCTTCTGCAGACCTCTGTCACTGCTGTGCACATAGAGGACAAATTGTTAAATTATTAAAAAGAAATAAGGCACATTGAGGCAACCTCTCCAGGACCACAGCAATGATCTGACCATAGTCTATCTGTACTAGTTATTTCTGATTTGGATCACTGTAATCTGGGATTTCCGATTGCAAAGATTAGAATACCTGTTACTAGGAGGTGAATGTTACCAAAGTTGTGCTTAACATTTTTGAAAATGTCTTGGAAAGGTTGTTAATATTTACATTCTTGTTCCTACGTGGTCTCTACAATGGTACTACATCAGTAGTTATTTTGACAGCTACTTCTACTCAAAATTGAGAAGTATTTTGATGTTTATTTGGACGAATTTTGGGGAGAGGGGAGAAATTTTTTGTTACAGCCTTTTTATTGACTTGTTGCTTTTTATTGCTCATATTTCAGTTAAAATGTCAAGTCAAAGTCTAAAGCTGTTATCTGGCTGAAGTTGGTTGTGGGGATTTTTTGTTTGTTGCCAGTTCCTTATAGGCAGGTGAGAAAGACAAAACTTTTTGAGCATCTGACATCTAGTACTTCAGAAGATAAATTCAGATGAGTAATAGACTCTTAGTTTATGGAAATATACCCCCTTACCTCAATTTCTTTAAATTTCAAAATTCTCTTGCTAGATATGGAATAGCAGTGGCATTAATTTTTTTTTTATATTTGAATGAAAAAAAATCCTTTCTAAGTTCCTCTTCATAGAAATTAGATTAATAAATGTTTTTGGAACAATAAAATTGTTTCAAATATTTTGAAACTGCACTAAGTTAAAAATGAAAACCAGATTATCTTCTGGCATTTTACTCCACACCTAGATAAATCTAGTGACTTTAGGGAAACAATGTATTGGCAAACTTGGCTACTATAAACTAGCTTTTGCTGATTGCTTAGTATCACTAGTCTTTATTAACCCTGCTTATTCCACTGAGATTCAAACTTTTGCTTTTCTTTCTAAGTTTTATATTTTTAATGTAAAAAGATAATAAAAATGAACTACTTTTTAAATACTCTGTATTAAATTAAATTCAACATGAACATTTCTGATGCTATTCTAAAGAGCTTTTTACCCTGGGTAAGAAAGTTCAGAGTAGTTGTGTCATATATTGTGTATCTTGTACAAGCTGTAAAAATCTGTGGACTTGTTTTAAGATGACATTGTGCCTAGTAACTTTATTCACTGCTCCTTCTGCTGCAATGAGTCTCCACTTAACTGTCCAATTAGTGTGAAATTACAAGTCTATAGACAGATGGAAAATTCATATTTGTAGCAAAATGCCCAGGGTTTTGATAACTGGAAACTCTTGGAACAACAGATTATATTAACTTTAAAGATTTAGAGAAAGCAGCCTGTTCAGGAAAACAAGAAAACTCGTGTAATTTCTGAAGTAGTAGGTCATCTAGTGATAACCTTAAACGTAAGTGTTAGCATTTCTGTGGACTGGAATAATCTGTGAATAACTGCTTAAAATGAATCATTTTGTATTGGTAAAAAATAAATAAATAGATAAATGTATAGAAATTATTTCCTCAAATGGTCCCCAAAACCCAGTAGAAGTTTGCAAGATCCACCTCTCATCTAAAAATCGCTTAGAGGTTTCCAAATGCTACCACCTTGACAGAGACCTGAGTAGTGCAGAAATCAAAAAGCCTTTTAATGAGAGGGAGAAGTGATTCATATCACTCAGTAGCCCCTAAGTACTGCTGGCCTGACGAGCCAAAGGTCAAGGGTGGTGGTACGATTTCATTAATGCTGGCATAAGTTCTGAGTAATTTTCCTAATTTCAGTGGTGTGGTTACTTTTGAAAAATAATAATAATAAGCTTTTTTTCTGGTTATTGACACATACATCTGAATCTAGTAATCTCAGAATAATGGCTTAGAAGGTATCTGCTTGATGTCAGAGGAAAGAACTGAACTGGAGTCTTTGCTATTACTGTACATAGCTACTAAACTGGCAGTTTAATGCTCTGTAGAAACATAGTTTGCTGGACAAAATTCACTCTCTTTCCTAAAATTAATAGCTTGAATTTACCTTCAGGTTTTTTGGTTTTGTTTTTTTGTTTGTTTGTTTGTTTGGGTTTTTTTGCTAGTGTCTTTAATACCTTTTAGCTGCTCTGTAGCTGTTTTTTTTTTAGTTTCAAAGTTTTGTTGCTTTCTCAAAAAGAAACTTGGCAGTAGACATGTTTGCGTGTGTGCATGTGCACGCCTATAGCACAGTTAAAGTTTAATAAAATAATCTGCAAAACAGGATGAGAATATTTTGTTGTTATATACTGAAAGACAAAAGACGGGTTGTTACCAGGTGAAGAACCTCATAAGTTTCTCCTGCACATCCATATTTGTGACCAGCCCAAACTGCTGCACGGCTGTGTTGTGAGCCCAGGCAATCTCCTTTGAGGGCTACTGCAGAGCTATGTGCATGCATAGGGACTCTAATAAAGTTTCAGTGTTAGCTGGGGAAGGCAGGGCAGGGGGAGAAGTGTGTATAGAAACTTATTATGTGTTGTAACATGCCATCACCTGTGTAAGAAATTTCCAGAGGTATCTCTTGCAGAGGCTGGAATGTTTCAGGAGGAAGTTGCGAGGTTTTCTACACTGAAGTGACACTTGTGCTATTTTTCAGCATATAATAACAAAATATTCTATGCCTTTCTTTCTTTATATAGTATTGTTGTCTTAAACTTGTGGTACATTACGCCACTACTGTAATTATTAAAATGTTCTGATAGGAATAAACCTTTCTACCTTCAAGGCAAGAGCTGCTCCTCCTTTTTTAAAAAAAATATTTTTTCTTTTCCTTTTTTAAAAAAACAATATTCTTTTATTTCCCTGACAAACTAATGCTCTTTCACACATACATCGAAATAGTATCACTAACAGTTCTTTTCAGCATCTTATTCTTTTAAACCAGATTGCCGCAAACGTATAATGCAAAGATTTGGCATTCATATGCTTTTAAAAGCTGTGGGATGATAGTTCAGCCGATTTGTAAAATCTTGTAGCTGTTTAAAGTAGCAGACAGTTGCTTCACTATTTGCACCTAATATCTATTACAAACAGTGAGCTACAGCCACAGCAGAGGTACTTGTGCTCCTGCATGCGTTGCTGCTTTTGGAAATTCCACCTGTGCTCTTGCCTTTCTACAGCAGCTTTGAGAGTCCCACCTGTGGTTCTCTCTTCAGAGCCGCAGCGTTGCAGTTGTCTGTGTCACCACCACAGCTGCTGCCTCTCCTCCTAGCTGTACAAGGAGAAGTGCAAGTGTACTTTCCTTGCATTTTCAGGAGCAATATGTCAAGGTCACCAAGAAGAGGGGAGAATATTGTACTGATATCTGCAGTCTAGAAAGGATGTTGAAGGTTGGAGTGCAGAAATGAGCGACAAAAATTATTTTATTTTTTCTTTAGATGTGGTAGAAGACACTGACTATACTATGTAAATATTTGTGGAGAAAGGACCATGGGTAATAAAGGATTCCTTAGCAAAAAGGAGTGAGAACTGAGCCATTGTGTTACAGTTAATATAAACTGGAAGCAAAGCACCTTACTGTCTAAGAATATATACACTGTTGTTAGTGTTTGGGGGATGACAGGCCAGGTGATGGGTTCTTCACCTCTTGGATATTTTCAGATGGAGACTGGATGATTTTTTCTAGAGGATTTGTTCTTATAAATAAATGTTAATCTGTGGGTTTAATACCCAAATAAATGAATGAAATTTAAAGTGCCATGATAAGTTTGGTTTAAGAAGACTGAAAGAATGGTGTAGCAAATCTGAGGAATAAAAAGACCTTTTTTGAGGAAAGGAAAGGAACAATTTCTTCTCTGGGGTTCGTGGTGGAAAGCATAAGAATTGATGGGCTTCACTGCACCAATTTGAACATAAAGAAAAATGTTTCACTTGTCAGAACAGTGAAATACTGGGAGGAAAAAATGCCTGTGGAAGTTGCAGTAATAATTTAGATGTGGTTAACTTTTTCTGTAAGAAAGCGGGATGAACTAGATGACCTCTAAAGTTTCTCCCAGCCTTTTTTCATAGTGGGTAATGTAGCTGTCAATTTTATCTTCAACTTCCTGAATCTTATTCTGATTATCTTTTACCCCTGCTCAAAATCTTTAGACCTCGTGTAATGCATATGTTCAATGCCCTTACATCCGAGCACAAATGATATTCTACATACAATTTCAAGGAAAAAAGTTACAATTAGACCATCTTCTTTTTAGGTCCTCCAGGCAAAAGAGGTAAGCGGGGCAGAAGAGGAGAGACTGGTAAGTTTTCAGTTTCGTAAGATCCATTGTTATTTGATGTGTCTGTTTTTGTGAGGATGCATAACTAGCATGCCTTAATTTTTATTTTTATTGCTTGTGTGCTCTGGAAGAGAGTTCTGAAACTCCTCTGGTAAAAATTTGTGACCCTTGGCATATACCTGGTGGCCTTCCAGATAGTTTTCTAGTCTTGGGTGTCATTAATTTTTAGTCACGCTTCATAATGCTTGACACTATACCATTGGTAACACGTTGGTAATTGTCAAACCATTTGGGTGTCTTCTCACACTTGTGCAGGTTAGAATTACTCCGTGTAACTCAGTAGTTGGAGCACTATAAGTCAGTGTTGCATCAGGCCCCCTCAGATTGGGGCAAACAATTTTATAAGGAAATAAAACAGGAAATAAAATTCCTTACACAAAGAATGTTGGTACTCAGGGAAATAATCTGATAAGTAAGCTATTCTGTATGAGAGAAATTGTTGTTTACTAGAAATGAGTAGCAATTAAGTTCTTAGAGAAATAAGAGAAAACATTTGTTGGTTCTTTAACCTGTACCAGGGAGGTTGCTGTTGAGAGAATCTGCTGTTAGTACGGAGCTTGAAATTGCAGTTGAGACAATATTGTGAGATGCTGAGCACCTCTTCCTGCTGGCATTCACGGGAACTGGAACTGTTGATTACCTTATGGGATTGAGTCTTTCATAAAGGTGAACTTTCTGGAGGTGACGCAGGAGAAAATGAGGATTTCTAATCGCCTTGGCTGTCTCGTCTAATCTGTCAGTTAGGAAAAATCTTCCATTCAACTTGATCTCTGTAAACCTTTTCTAGCCTTTCTTATCTCTGTAAATGATCATTTATCTGGCTCTTAAAAACTATTTCTGTATTTTCCTGCATCACAAAACTGAAGCCAAGCCCTGACAAAGGTTAATATAAATCACCTTGGTGTTTCCATTCAGTGTTGGATTAGTATTTACTTCAGAGAAAAATGCTATGGTATAGAAAGGAACTCTGTGATTGAAGATTGTCTAACAAACGATCCTGGCAATTACTTCGCAGAATGCTTGTCAATTCATTTTACATCTCAAATAAACACATATTAAACTATTAATAAAGGAAATTGATCTCTCTCATTTAAAAGCAGACCTGCACCCTAAAATGCTATTTAAGAATGTTTACCAGAATAAAGAAATTGCCTTAGTTACTGGACGATAAAATTGCATTGTTAAGACCAAAAGGCTGTCAATATTAAAAGCAATCTCAAAGTACAGCTGCTGCTGTTTTATATTCCTTTTGCACTTCACTTTATTTAGAAATTAGAGAGAGGCATAAAAGCTTAATGAAATGCCATTGATTTGGGAGCTGCAGCTGCTCAACTTAATAAGACTGAAATAGTAGATTTGATTTGTGGCCCTTTGATAATGTTTCCAAGAAGTGCTATACAAAAGTCTTTGAGTCTAAATAATTGAAAAAATGTGCAAATATCACTTCACAAAGTGTGACATTTTAATAGGGAGCATTTTATACGTGTGTCTTGAGAAAGGAAGGTGATGAAAAGAAAGTTCAGCACTTTCAGGTGGCCACTGAAACCTCTCCTCATAGGCAAAGTTGGAATGCTGGAAGATGCTGGTGCACGTATGTCTTGACGAGTTGCCAAGGTTAAATGCCAAGGGTACTTTGTGTAATTTTGCAGCCAAGCTGTGATCAAATGCCAACTGTGTGTCTAACTGAAACTGGTGATGTGGTTACGTACGCTTTACGTGAAATCTGACAAAACAAATTGCAGTCCATGGCTGGTATTTTTGGACTGGCATGAAATTGCATGGAAATGAATGGAGCAGTAACTTGCATAAGATTGCATGACTATGATTGAAGAATTGGTAAGGTAAGCGCATGCATTTAGGCATTAGTCATAATTACAAGTTGCAAAGCTAGAAAATACTTGGATGGGAAAATGCACACAGTGTATCATCAACGTTTCTCACTTACAATCCTGAGGCCTTGTGCTTAGCTTTGTGCATATGTGTCTTTCTTTAATAACTTCATAAGCTTACAT
>NW_010318713.1:0-11528 GCF_000700745.2 Antrostomus carolinensis | reverse complement strand
CCCTCTCCCCAACCCCACAGGACCTCCTGTAAGTACAGTGATACATTGTTGGTTCTTCCAGAATCAGGGAGAAATCTGTTAGATCCTGTTAAGTTATCACCGTGATAAAATGATCATGTATCATCAAGAGGGAATTTTGATATTTATACTTATACAATGTAAACACTCACTAATTGTCTTGGAGCTGAATAATTTAATCAGAAAGTTCCTTAAGAAAAAAGTCTCTAAAACAATAAAGCTTTATATTCAGCGCTCCAGTTAGCAGCCTGGATCACAATTCCACGTAAGTATGTTATATTCATTTTGCTTATGACTTGATAACAGATATTTTACAGCAGTATAAACATGTTACAAGTATGCTATCTTAAGTCCAGAATCAGTCACTCTGCCTTTTGCTGGGTAGTAACTTCCTCTGCAGTTATCACAAACTCAGAGTACAGGCTTCTTGTTCTTTGGAGGTGTACAGGCTGTCCAACTCATTGCAGTGCAGTTGTTACTGAAGCCTGTACATGCTTGTGTAAAATGAATATTAAATAGTACTATTCAGTGTAGTAAATTGATTGAAGTTTGTGGTAATCCTGTTTGTAAGAAAACAGTTCCTATCTTCTGGGCTTTTGGGTTTTGATTGGGTTTTGTTTGGTTGGTTAGTTTTTGTTTGCTTTGTTGTATATTTGCAGGGTAGCTCAGAAGTCTGACTTGAAGAACAGGACTAAACATGTATATCAAACATTTGTATTTGTCATGACATTCATGTGCACCATATGGTGTAAAAATGTGACCATTAAAACAGCATTTCTTTTACAGTGTTTGCAGACTTTAACTATTTTTTTTATTTGATGGATGTAGTATTTCCAAAATATTTTCAGGACCAGATTATCTGTCTATTCTATACTACATGCATATTTAACAGTAGTGAATTAGCATGTTGAATTTCTGCTGTGACATAATGATTTTGCCATAAACTGTATGTACTGATCAGTGATACTACTTATCCTTGAAAGATTTTGACTATGTGCTCAGCAGTTCATAGTGGCAAACTCATTTAACAAGCCATCAGTGAAAAGCCAGGCTTAATGTATAATGGTGCTGCTTATTTGAAGGAAATACTGGCTTCCCCAATGTCTTTTGCAGTCTTCCCATGAAACACAAAGAACAACCATAAATCATGATGTAAGCGATTTTCCTGTAGCATGACAACGTGACAAGAGTTCACTATATGCCTTATTATGAATGTCTTTGACTTCAGCTCCCTACTGTTTTAGTATAGGTCCATTAAAAAAAAAAAAATCTAGATCATGGCAATATTAACACAAACCTGAAATAGCTTCCAAGACCAAATAATTTTAAGAAATATCTGATTTAAAATTCCAAGTTTTATATTCAAAACTTAGAAGACTTCATCTTGCTGACAGACAGTAAGAGTTTGAATTGCTATGAGGCATTTAAAAATGTAATTTTTGTCCCTAATTAACTTTTTTATTTTAATAGACACAGTCTGGCTAGGGGCAACTGTTGTGAGCTCAGTTATTGTTTTCACCTGTGGTAATCATTTCCACTTAAAACAGCAAATATTTGTATGTCCCCCAGAGCACTGCATGGAAATAGGTGTATGTTGTATTTTCAAAGGCTACTGCAGTGCTCTGTTTATTTTCCTTGTATGTGACTACGGAGTGTCACATATGATAACAGTCAAATACTGGGGCTTTCAGTTGGTTTTTTATGATCTGTTATAGCGTTCTCACATTTCTTTTTTGGCACCTATGGTCTAGTGGTAGCCTAGGCACTGAAACGTTTTTTCTTTTAAACACATGCTGCCCTTCAGTCTACAGGGATAATTTTCTTCATAACAAAAGGAATTTCAGTGAGCATCAGAAGTAGCTATTAGCTTTTTAATTAGAGTGTTTAAAGTTCAAACATATAATTCCCACTGACAAATGGAAAAGTAGTACCTATTTCATAATTGTTTGTTTGTAATATCATCACATAAAAAAATTGATAGATGTGCAAATTATAATTTGGCAGTAATGTACTCTGCATGTCTGTTATATCATATGTCATGACTGTGTTGTTAATGTGTGTCATACCATTTCATCTCATTCAACCAGGGTCTACCAGGGCGAAATGGCTATCCGGTAACTCATCATATATTTATGATAGCATATATTACTCTAAAATCATGTTGTTGTATTTTGGTTTTCCTTTATTAATGTCGGAAAGACCTTTATTCTATTTCTTAAATGCCTAGAAAATATAGGACTTTCCTTTAAAAACAAAACAAAACAAAAAAAGTTTGAGAAGTTTTTGAAAAGAACCTGAGTGTTTACAGTGCCTAAATGCAATGTGCTAATTGTTTGACATTGTACATATTTTGTCTTTTTTCTGCTTTCTTGCACACAAAATTGATTTTTTTGCTCTAATTTAAAAAAAAATTTCTTTAGCCAGGATACTGCATCTCAATTTTCCATATCAGAAAACTGTACAGTTGCCATATGGAACCTCTAAGTCCTTTCTTTAATTATGTCCCGTTTCTCTTGACTGCTTCATTCAGTGCATTTTGAGCAAAGTACAATACTATTACAGAGGTCCTAGTAGTTGGCTGCATTGACTATCATGGAGTAATTTTCTGATAGTGGATGTAATTCATTTTTCTGTCAGTTTCATTCATATCTTTAGGATTTACTGTCTGAAAAAAATAATATATGAAATAATGCATCTTTCTAAAATCTATTAATAACATATTTCTTTCCAGTAGTCAGGCAAGTTGACTGCAGTGTCCCACTTGAGGAAAGTAGTATATGCCTACTGTCACGTGTGTATTAGAAACTAAGTGACAAAATGTGTTAGTGGATGCATTTCAGAGACAATACATGTGCACAATGTAGTGACTGTTCTAGTATGATAATGGTCTTACTTTAAGCACTTGATAGAATAGCTGGGAGGGCCCTCCCATACTGATTTGCTTAGATATTTCATACAAAAGATGCCTTATTTTACAATGAGTTTTAAAATGTTTCTGTTGATAAATATAATTTGCATACCTTGAATACCTGAGGAAAATTTCATAGAATCATAGAATGTCAGAATGGTTTGGGTTGGAAGGGACTTTTAAAGGTCATTTAGTTGAACCCCTTTGCAGTAAGCAGGGACTAGATCAGGTTTTTCAGAGCCCCATCCAACCTGACCTTGAACACCTCCAGGGATGGGGCATCCACAGCTTCTCTGGGCATCCTGTTCCAGTGTCTGACCACCCTAATCATAAACATTTTTTTTCTTATGTCTGATCTAAACCTACATTCTTTAAGTTTTAAATAGTTACCCCTTGTCCTGTCACTACAGGCCTTGGTAAAAGAATAAAATTTAAAAAATCTTTGTATTTCTTATAAACCCCCTTTATATATTGAAAGGCCTTAATAAGGTCTTCCTGGAGCTTTCTCTTCTCCAGGCTGAACAATCTCAACTCTCAGCCTTTCTTCATAGAAGGTGTTCCAGCCCTCTGATCATTTTTGTGGCCCTCCCCTGGACCTGCTCCAACAGGTCCATGTCTTTCCCACTGATCATAGGCCAATCTATCTAGATTCCTCTGCAAGGGCTCTCGTCCCTCAAAGGAGACAACAGCATCTCCCAGTTTGGTATCATCAGCAAACTTGCTAATGGTGCATTCAACTCATTCAAATCGTGCATCCAGATGGTAAATATATTGAACAGAACTGGCCCTAGAGTTAAACGCTGAGGAACATGGCTGTGGTGACTGAGTGTCATCCAGATGTAGCCCCATTCACTACCGTACTTTGAGCTCTGTCCTTCAGCCAGTTCTTCACCCATCACACCGTGAACCCTCTCATCCCACAGCTGGACAACTTGTTCAGAAGGATGCTGTGAGGGATAGTATAAAACACCCTACTAAAATCCATAAAAACCATATCCACTGCCTTCCCTTCATCCATTAGGTGGGTGCCCTTGTTGTAGAAGGATATGAAATTAGTTAAACAGGACTTTCCTTTTGCGAACCCATATTGACTGTGCCTGATGATTGCATTATTCTTTAAATGCCTTTCAATAGCACCTAGTGTAATCTTCATAATTTTTCCAGGAACTGAGGTTAGACTACTAGGTTTGTAGTTCCCTGAGTCTTCCCTCATGCCCTTTCTGTAGATTGGAATAACACTGGCTAGCTTCTAGCCAGCAAGGACCTTCTCAGACTCCCAAGACCTTTGGTAGATAATTGAGAGGGGTCCTGCAAAACATTTGTTGGGTCCTTCAGAACTCTGGGGTGAATCCCATCAGACCTCATGTAGTGTGAACATTCAGTTGATACAGATGGTCTCTTACAATTTCAGTGTCCACAAATGGAAAGTCACTGTTCCCACACTCATGGTCCTCTGACGCAGGGCACCAGGCAGACTTAAGGTCTTTCAGTATTATTAAAGACTGAGGTGACTCAGGGCACCAGGCAGACCTAAGGTCTTTCAGTATTATTAAAGACTGAGGCAAAAAACACATTGAATGCCTCTGCTTTTTCTTCATCCCTATTAGTCAGGTGACCATCTTCAACAAGAATCGGTCCAACGTTTTCTTTAAACCTCCTCTTGCTATTAACATACTTTAAAAAGCCCTTCTTGTTACCTGAAACAACACTGACCAGTTTCAACTCTAATTGAGCTTTGTCCTTTCACATCTTCTCCCTAAGTAAATGAACCACAGCTCTGTGGTCTTCCTGTGATAGCTGACCTCTCTTCCAGAGATCATACAATTTCTTTTTTCTCTTGAGCTCCATGAGGAGTTCCCTGTTCAGCCAGGCTGGTCTTCTGCCCTGCTTGCCTGACTTTTTATGCAGACCATTTCAGTGCTTTTCTCTGGGCATCTTCTGTAGTTGCAGATTTTTCTGAGAAATGTCACCAATGAAACATCATCCGATGCCTGTCTTTAGTATTAGGAGTAGTTGAAAGTCAGCCGGTGAGGAATCGATCATCAGCATCAAGAAACCTCCTTTGACGTCCTGAAACCATTGCCAGGTTTCAGACTACACATTCCCTTTCCACTTAAAGTGCTTAATCTATATAGGTGAGTGCACAAGTGTGTGGAGAAGATGGAGTGAAAATCTTGCTAAAAAACCCTTTTTTGCTCATCATCCAGCTGTGAGCTCTGTATACAAAGACTGAGATTTAAGAAAAAAGGACGCACAGTGACAACAAACCAGCCCTTAGGCTCTTAGGTCACAATCTTGTGGAAATTAAATATTCTTTGTGTTCCTCATTTCAGTTAATGATCATAACACACCAGGCAAAGTTTATGTTGTTCAAAGCATAAAAGCCTTGTAGACTTAACTTCTTGGCCTAACATCTAAGTTGAGAAAATGAATGAATATATTAGCGATGGACTCGTGCATGTTTTGGAGGCTCCACAAGGACAGTTTGAAAATATAATTTTCTCTAGAGCCTGAAGGCCAAGTCCTTTGATCTGGTCCAGCTGTGTCATCGTTTTAACCCAGGCAGCAGCCAAACAACATACAGTCACTTGCTCACCCTCCCTTGCCCATGGGGGATGGGTAAGAGAATTGGAAGGGTAAAGTCAAAGAGACCACCTGCTGACCAATACCCAGCCCACCCCTGGTTACCGAGCATGACATTTTATGATATGGAATATCCCACTGGTAAATTTGGATCTGTTGCTCTGGCTACGCCCCCCTACCCCAGCTTCATGTGCACCTGCACACTAGCAAAGCACGGCAAGTTGAAAAGTCCTTGATTTCTTAGCAGCGACTTAAAACATCAGTATCATTATCAACATTCTTCTCATAGCAAATCCCACACTAAATCCAAAACACAGCACCATTCTAGCTACTGAGAAGAACATTAGCTCTATCCTAGATCAAACTAAGACAAGCTGTTTTCTCGAAGAGATTTGTTGTGGGATCTGAAGACAATAAAGGTTCTTGGAAACTGTGTTATGGAAATTTCTGGGTCTAATAATGGCATTGTTACAGGCAAACTGTAGTCTGAACACATTCCTGTGTATGCATGCAGCCTTTCATGCATGCAGAGGTAAATGTGTGCTTTCAGTAGTGCTTAGCACCGACTGAACACTACTTTTTCTCCTTGCTTGAAAATGACTGGGAATAGAATTTGGCTTTGGTTCTTGAAAGTCATCACTTAGCTGCCTGATTCAGCCTTTTCAGTTACAGCCATATCGTCCTGCTTTCAATGGGAAATATGTAACAGCAAATGCAATGCACTTTAAAAGTACTTATACAGTCCTGTAGAGCTCTATGAAAAGGCTATTAGTGTTTAAAGTTATTTCTCTAGGGTCCTATTTAACTCCTGTAGAAACCTCATTGCTTTAATCTTTATTGGATTTTATGGGATATTCTGAGGATAGTGAGGTATATCTGCCACATATGACCTAAAAAAGCTCTTTGCTCAATAGGCCAAAACATAATAGTGTGATCTCACAACAGCTACTGACTGTTTTCTCCAAGACTTAAGTTTTCATTGTTGTGTGTTCTAATTTCAAAGGTACCTTAAGAAATAATAACAGTAGAAGGAATTACAGTGAGAAATCTAAGTTCCTGGGAAGATATGGTATCAAAAGTCAAGAAAATAAACTGGACTTCCTGCGAATGAATAACGCAGTTATTTAGGGGCTGTAAGACCATGATTAATTGGTTATTATGCAAGGCACCATAAATAATATAAAAAGCGAACACTGGTAAAGCTCCTTTTTTTCCTTCATTAAGAGCTTTGTACAACAGAGAGTGACCAAATTCAGAGTTGTAACTCTTCCAACTTAAGTTTAAAATTGTAATAGGCTATCACATCTTCTTCTTAAATAAAAAGTAACAAAAGAGTGCACAAATATTAGAGAACGAGAACGTAGGCATTTGTTGCAGGGGGTTTGTGTGACAACATCACTTCAGAAGTAATGCTAGAACTTGGGAAAAAACAAGAACTTGGAAACAACAAAAAGCAACCCACCAAAAAAACATTTGGAGCTTGTGAATGCAGTGAAGTGGTTAAATACACAAACTGTGAAGAGCTCTGCAGGGGAAAAAAAAAATCTTATAAGCTGATTGAATGGGTAGAAGTTGTTCACTAGTTTCCATTGAAAAACTGAAGCAGACAAAGAACATTTTTCTTATTCCTTCTCCCAAGCTGGGGTACAGATCAAGCTCAACATCCAAGTAAATTGTCCTGGAAGTTGTTCCACATATGGTGGTGAAGCGACACTACAAAATAATGTGACAGAATATGAAGATACCCTTATAGTATTGCTTCATAAAAGAGGGGACCGAGGAAATTTCTCCTACATCTCTCCATGATGTCAGTCTGCAGAGCACCTGATGCATTTACAAGACTTTTAAGAGCTGTGGAGGGTTGTAGCTGCACCAGCTGACCATGTGCCTTGTATTAAATCTCATTTCTCCTAATATCCTTGTTTCATCTTCAAGAAACATAGACAGATTCCTCTCTTGCAGAGAAGGATGTGTCTAAATTGGAGGTTGTTCTCTCGTAATTGTAAAATATTGTCACTTGCTCAAAATGGAAATGTAGATCTTTGAAATTTCACCTGTCATTTCATTTAAAATTTTCCTAGCTCTTGAAATACTTACTTACCTCTGAATGATGAAGATACAAACTGGAAAGCTTAGGACTACAGGTAGAGAATTTAAATTATTCTTTAGTCTGTTAATATTCCTTCTAGCTTAGAAAATGTCTTTATCATCACTCTTCTGATTCTTGCGCCTATAAGATGTGTCTCAATATAACATATGGCAAGCTGTTCTCCCAAAACGTGAAGAATTTCAGGTTGCTGTTAGAAGGCTCCAATTCCCCCTCACCTCCTTTTCTCTTCCTGTATTACTAAAAGCGAAGAGAATTACAGGTAGAACAGAAAATGCCTGTGAGGTGTTTGAGTTTGAAGAAATAGGCCTGGTGTGGAGGAACATGAAAACTACTGTTGTGAGAAATTGGAAAAAGGCATTTTATTGTCCTGCTGTGTTGCCCTGTCTTTGACGGTGTCTCATATTTCATTGTTTCTGCTGAGTGTCCAGTTAATGACTAGGGATGTGTAGGCAAATGTGTAGTAAGCAGCAGCGTAGCACAGAGCCTTCCCTCTTCCTTCCTCCATCCTCCCTTTCATATCATGAAACTCAGGTCTAATGAGGCAAATTTTCTGTGCATTTTGGAAAGAAAATCTTTGTGTAAGGCAAAGCACTGAGCTTTCATTCTTTCTGTTCCATGCAGCAACCATGCAAGGCTGGGTTTGAGGGCACCTTTATATTTGCCTGAATTAAGCAACCGTGAAATCTGGCTCTTCTTCCACCTGTTCTTTTTTAAGAAGCATAAAGAGTTGCAAAACCAAACAGAAATACTGATGTGGGTACTTGGGGCAAGTATTTCATTATCAGCAGTAACTTCTCAAAAGGTACTCTATGTTCTCGAGTACCTTGAGTACTATGTTCAGTTTTGGGCCGCTCACTACAAGAAAGACCTTGAGATGCTGGAGCATGTCCAAAGAAAAGTAACGAAGCTGGTGAAGGGTCTAGAGAACAAGTCTTATGAGGAGCAGCTGAGGGAACTGGGGTTGTTTAGCCTGGAGACAAGGAAGCTCGGGAGAGCTTTTCACTCTCTACAACTACCTAAAAGGAGGTTGTAGTGAGGTGGATCCTGGTCTCTTCTCACAAGTAACAACTGACAGGACAAGGCAAAACAACCTTAAGTTGTACAACAGAAGGTTTAGATTGGATATTAGGAAAAATTCCTTCACCAAAAGAGTTATCAACCACTGGAACAGGCTACCCAGGGAAGTGGTTGAGTCACTATTCATAGAGGTATTTAAAAGATGTGTAGATGTGGTGCTTAGGGACATGGTTTAGTGGTGGACTTGGCAGTGTTAGGTTTATGATTGGACTCAATGATCTTAAGAGTGTTTTCCAACCAAAATGAGTCTGTGATTCTGATCTTAGGTCTGCTTAAAAATGAGAAAACCAAATGCTATTTTAAGTCAGCAGCAGGAGGCTCACCTGCACCCTGGAGATTTTCTTCCTTTTGTCTCTGCCTCCAATTCCATTCATATCATTGGAGAGCATAAGTCTTGGAGAATGTTCCTCATCTGTGCATGAGGTACCAGGACCAATATCTTGCCAATGGTTGGAAGTACAAACTGTGGGTATGACATTTCAGTAATTTGGCTGTGACTGAGGTTTAGAACTGACCTTGTTTTTGGGAGAGTTTTCATAGGAGATTCCAGACCATCTACAGAGTTAGGGGAGTACCAGTTTGATTTTGGAGGTATTTTATATATTCTTTAAAACTAAGTGACATCAATTGATTTCTAGCCTAAGAAATGAAATACAGTTGATGCATAAACTTTTCTCATTTGAGTGTCCTATGGGATGTCTGCTTTTACAGTTTATTTCTTCTCTGTTAGTGTTGATAAAAAAAAAATAAAAGAATTTCTTGGCAAGATTTATTTTCTTCCGTTTAACAGGTCTGATGTGCAAGTCTAGCAAAAAAAGAGATAGGTGTTGGCTGGGCTTTTTGTGTCAGTTCAGGTTTATTCTGTTGTTATTTCTCACTGCTATAAGGCATATAGTATGTAAAGTTTTTCAGCCTCAGATACTATGAAAGCTCAGTTGCTGTAAAAAAAAATGTAACAGGAATAATCAAAAGAAAAGAAAATAGCAAAGACTGAGAGTTTTCAATCTGTGATTAAGCACAGATTATAGCAGTATTAAGCATTTCTGCGACAGCTGTGATATTTCCAGTAGCTGGTCAGGTCTCCTCTTTCACAGTTGTAGTAAAATATAAATGTCTAAGCTCAAGGAGTGGCTGTACTGGTTTCTGACCTTACCCTGAGGATTTGCTTTGGTGATCCTATAGAAGTATTCTATTCTACAGCATTTCTTTTTCTCAACAGGTGCCTTCGCAGGCCACCTTTTATTTTTGGCATTTGACCCAAGTAATGTCTTAACAGCAAAACTTTTGCAATAAATTTCAGGTTTGGTAGTGAAACATTGATAACTGTTTCAGGTTTTTTAATTATTATTATTTTTAAATACACAGAAAAATTGAAAACGTCTGGAATCTCAAAAGCTTCTTTGTACTGTGATTTTAGTATGTGTATTCTCAGTTCAATATTTTTATCCTTATTTTCAGTCCTGGCAGAGGTGGTTGGCTTGGGAGGCATGAGGTTTTCAGTTGATCCATCTACCTCAAACTTCTTGCTTGTTCTCAAGGAGTGGAGAGAATCCTCTGCTTTCTGCAAAGAGACACAGTTGGTCAGCTGTCCATTTTAAAAGGTTACTGGGTTGACAGATTTCTTTATTTGTAACCATGTACTCCTTGTCTATTGTTCCAAAAAGTTGCCAGCCAATGCCAATGCTTTAGATTCAGCAGAAAATGAGTGACTACTCAGGATGAGTATCAATTAAGTCCTTAGACCTTTTTTTTCTTATTTCACATAACGTCTTTCCATTAATACATTCACCACAACAAATCAGAACTATGGCTCACCAAAACTCTGTATACAAGCCATTTGTTAGTATGTCTTCCAAGGACATACTTCAGCTCACATGGAGTCGAATACTGATCTGTCACAGCCAGTCCCTAGACTTCTTTGTATGCTGTACACAAGTGCTATAGTCCTGTTACGGAAGCTTATAACGAGGGCTGGACTTCTCTATTATAGTTAGGCCAGCAGCTGCAGGAGTAAGAGTTGGGGAGATATGGCAGTTGGTTCCACTCTCACATATGAAGTTAAGCCAGCTTTCTACTGCTGTAGGCAAAGGATGCTTTCAATCTTTTCCAGGGATACATCTATCAAGTCCAGCATTCAATGGTAGCTATGGCTACTGGAATTGATTGCTCTAAGTGACGGTTACTAGTATGACCTTTTTCAAGCTGTATCTATGTTATGTGATGAGCCTTAAACAGAGGTCAAACAGAGGTGGGTCACTTGCTTGAGCATGAATTTTGCCTTGATGTCAAAGCATGGGTATGGTTCTAATTGCAGATTTTAACTGCAGTATCAAGAACTGCATTCTGGCAGTTAGTATTCTGATAGGTAAGAGATAAAGTCCACTCTGCAAAAGGTTGAGTGTCCTGGTTTTGCTAGGATAGGGTTATAATTTTCTTGCTTGCAGTTGTTGCCACCCTGTAGTATTGGTTAATAGGCCTATAGTGGCAAGTTGAGTTGAATTGTTTGTTCCTAGAAAACTTCAGTGACAGCTTAAAAATCTTCTTAACAGCCAAAACACAGTGAATCAGAATTTCTCAATAATACAAGACCAGAATCCACAACAGTTATGCAGTTCCCAAATATACTCTTCAGTTTAAACAGGCACAACACACATATGCTGTTAAGCAGGTTAACTATGTAGTGTTTCTGTGCCATGAGAACCAGAGGAAGGCTGTAATAATGTGGTAATTTTTTTTAGAGAAGTACTGCAGCTGAAGACATATTAATAATACTCAGCAAATAAAATTCCAGTTTTTCTTTTAAATCACAGAATCACAGAATGGTCAGGGTTG
>NW_010318712.1:0-2518 GCF_000700745.2 Antrostomus carolinensis | reverse complement strand
CCTTCCAACCCAAACCAGTCCATGATTTTATGATTCCTTCACAGGGTTCCTTCAAAATTTACCCTCTCCCAGATGACCCACGAGTCCCAACGCCACCTCGGCAGTTCCACCAGCTGCCAGCCAGAGGACCTCAGGAGTGTCTCGTCAGGGTCTACATCATCCGGGCCTTTGACCTTCAACCCAAGGACGCCAATGGAAAGGTATCCTGCTGGGGAAAGCTCTGGTGGACCTCAGTGCTGGTTCATGGGGTGGGGTTTTTCCAACAGACCAACCTTAATTGAGTAAAATGTTCATCTATGGCTTCAAATTTAGAGAAAAAAGAGAAAATCTTCTCCTTCTTCCCACCTCCATCGCAACATCTGCAGATCCCAGGAGCCAACTCTTCCTCCATGCTGAGGGATTTGTCAGTAGGGTTAATTCAAAGAGTTAAATGAGGGATATTTTTGTACCTTAATGCCATTTTAACCCCTTGTATTTGTAAATCTATTTTTTGAGTAGACCTCAAACTTAAAAAATTATGACCTCCATGGAACCCCAAAATAGGATGACAATGGGAACATCTTGAGAACCTTCAGAGCAAGAAGAAACCATAACTACTTTTTTTTTTTTCATACTTTTTTATTGCTTTTCCATCCTGTTGGTCTCAGAAGGACTTGGACTCTTGTCCCACACTCCTAACTGCTCCTTTGGTCATTAGGTTGCCCAAGGAAGTTGTGGCTTCTCCTCCCTGGAAGTGTTTGTGGCCAGGTTGGATGAGGCTTTGAGCAACCTGGTCTAGTGGAAGGTGTCCCTGCTGCTGGCAGGGGGGTTGGAACTGGATGAGCTTGAAGGTCCCTCCCAACCCAAACCAGTCTGGGATTCTATGATTTGGTCATCCTCAGGAAGGAACTGCAGTGCAGGTTGCTCTTGATGATGGCCACAGATTTGTAATTAATGGTCAGATTGTCCTATAGGCATTAGTGGAAATTAATTAGTTGAATTAATTGAAATGAAGCTATAAGTGGTAGAAGATCCTGCTTGCTGGGACAAGGAGAGGCCATGGTGTGAGATCTTCCTGAAAATACATGATTCCTCCACCATCAATATTGCCCTGCAGTGACTCCTTCTTGTATTTATTTTCATGTCCATCTCCAGTGTGATCCCTACATCAAGATTTCGGTGGGAAAGAAATCCATCAATGACCAGGACAATTACCTCCCCTGTACGCTGGAGCCTGTCTTTGGAAAGTAAGTTTTGCTTCAATCTGGACCACAATCTGAGGGTGGTGAGACACTGGAACAGGTTGCCCAAGGAAGTTGTGGATGCTCCTCCCTGGAAGTGTTCTCGGCCAGGTTGGATGAGGCTTTGAGCAACCTGGTCTAGTGGAAGGTGTCCCTGCTGCTGGCAGGGGGGTTGGAACTGGATGATCTTTAAGGTCCCTTCCAACCCAAACCAGCCTGGGATTCTATGATTCTATGACTTCATGAGTTGGTTTTTTAATGTCATCTTCAGGGTTGGGCCAACCAGAGCTTCCCATTCCAACCTACATTCAAGGTCAGGTTGGATGAGGCTCTGAGCAATCTGATCTAGTTGAAGATGTCCCTGCTCATGGCAGTAGGGTTGGACTGAGTGACCTTTAAAGGTCTCTTCCAACCCAAACCAATCTCTGATTCCCTTGGTGTGCTCATGGTTCATGTCCAACCTTGCTGCAGTGAGTCTGGTCTTGGCTTGACCACTGTCCTGCCCACCACAGCTTGTGTCCATCTTCTCCCTGGGACATTTGAGCTGTGGAACATGGACTGGGTCTGCTCTGTCATCAATGAAGATGTCAGGAGGGTTGTTTAGATCTGAGATTCCTCTGTGGAGGCATCTGCCTCATCCCACTGATGGTAAGAGAGAGTCTGGGGAAACTCTGCTCCTCATTTATGCACTTTGGTTAAATGTCTGAAGAAAAGACATGATGAATGGAGACCTCTCTGAATTAGGCTGTGGCATGGGACATCTCAAAATCAGTTGCTCTGAGAAAGAATTATCATATAATCATGATGTGGACTGGTTGGGTTGGTTGTCTCCTAGAAGGGTCAAAAACTTGTGATAAAAGGCAGAAGATTTTCAGAAAAGAGTCAGAGCTGGAAAGTGCTTTAGACCAGGCAAAGCGGAGGGAGGCAGAAGAACACCTGGTGCTCAACCTCCACATGACCATAGGTCTTTGGTCTCCCAGAAGAACTGGGATTAGATGTAGGGGTTTGTGCTTCAGCACAAACAAAGGTCAAGCCCTTCTCCAGATGATGTCCAACTGGTTTTCTAAGGTGTTATGACAACTTCCCAACAAAACAAGATGGAGAGGGAGATACAACATCTGCAAGGATGGAGGAAAAGGGAGAGGGATGACAAGGGCTGTCTGGTGAGACCTCAGAGGACAGTGTGCATGAGACAACCTGTGTCCTCCTCTTCTGCCAAATGGAGATGGCAGCTCTAAATTATAGAATCATAGAATCAGGATGTTGGGAGCTGGGAAGGACCCACCAGGATGCTGGAG